>NC_041391.1:133568747-133586273 GCF_002162155.2 Triticum dicoccoides
TTTGGTGAAATGACCCAGATGTCTCATAGAGAAGGAACATAGGTGCTATAAAACAATTAAGGGTTTGGTTTGAAGAAATGTATAAACAAACTACTCGTTTAGTTTTCAAACACAAATGGTAAATATGTTGAGACCCAAAAACTAAGTGTACCAACAACCTAAGCTAAACAAGATGAGCACAAGATGTATAATAATAACACAAGTGATAAATAACCTAAAAGAAGATAAATAACTTGAAGCACTAACAAACAACTTCAGCGGCACGATTTTTGCAGAACCACAACTTCAGAGATTTATAACACAGAAGCACAACTTCAGAAGAAAGAGTAACACATAACCCAAGTTTCCAAGTTAGAGGAGTTCGACAACGGATCTGATAGAAATGGCCCTGCGATGTCAGTGATGATGTGGAGTCTCAATTTACTCAAAAGACAGTGTTGTAACGACAGTAGCTGAATCTGGTTGCAGAAATACAATTTTCTCCATAATGCGCAGTCAACAACTTAATGAGTTCAGCAGAAGGTTTTAACTAAATATTCTGGAGGTGTGAGCATCAACAATAAATCTTCTCCAATGCTTTACACTTCCCAATGACAAAACAAAGTTGTATCTCTAGCCAAGTTTCAACAGGAGCCAACCTCAAATCCTTCAACTTCTCACAACAAAAAATCATATCTATTCAGGTTGTGAGCGTTGTACGAGGAATCATAACCCACAACAGAACCCCAGAAGTTCTCCCTCGATCTCAAATTCAAACTTTTGGAGCTTCGTCCATCCTGGACCGAACTTTAGGTGGCCATACTAACTGACTCCCTTTCAGTTCTTTATTACAAAATTCTTCCAATGATCATTCCAATCCAAGGACCTCCAACCATTTTATGTTGTCTACTCCCTCCGTCCCAAATTACTTATCGTAGAAATGGATACAGATTAACGTATCTAGAACTAAAAATAAGTCTAGATATCCAGTATCTAGATATCGAGTATTGACTGACGGGTGGTAATCACTACAAAATGGATATGTGTCGTGTTGCTTTTTGTGTACGGAGTTCAAACCAAGATGTTATTTTCTGAAACATTTTGTAATGGTAAAGCACTTGACGATCTACATGCCTGATTTGTTTCATTAATTTTTTTCGATTCTAAAAAAATAATTTTGGCGTCCCAGGAGGCAAAAATCCTCTCTCGGGTGTATGCATGTTATCTAAATAAAAACCAAGGTGGAAGCAAAAAAGAAACGATACTAACATATGCATGGCGAATTGACAAAAAACCAATAGAGAAGTCGAAAAGAAGGTTTGGGTTGTTTTCTTGGCGGAACCAAGCAGCATTTTCCTTCAAGGCGTCAATCGTGGGACGGCGGAGGGAGCCTCCTCTTGCAATCAATCTTGAAGGCGTCGGTCGATCAACCAAAACTGGGCCTAGGGTTTGAAGATTACAAATGAAGTGTACTCATCTCATAGTCTCACTTGCATCGCCTACTCTCTTTGAGCGAAAGGAAACGAGTACTCGACAGGCAGGTCTGAAGGTAGTACATTTTGGAGTTCAGTTTTTTCAGCCAGAGTTCAACTTAGTACATGAACAAAAGTTCAGCGCTGGCTTCTCCAATTTTAAGATACGATCTTCTCAAATGGTCTACTCAATTCTGATTTTGCATACACTCCTCATACTCTTGATATGTAAACAGAAACGTGACCCCCTCTAAATTTCTGGAAGCCTGTAATTAGCACACAGCTATGTTATATGCCTCGCTCAAGTTTCAGTTGTACCTCAACTTCTATGAGATGAGTACACTGCATTTGTAGTATTGGAATCTAAAAACCCAAATTATGCTAGTAACTTATACTCCTTCCGTTCCAAAATAAGTCTCATGGTTTTAGTTTGAACAATTTGAACTAAAACCATGAGACTTATTTTGGAACATAGGGAGTATATGTTGAGAAGCAATGAAAAGACATCCCCAAATAGAATCAGGCTCTGTTTGGTTCATAAGTCCTAATACTTTTTCTAGTCACAACTAAAAAGTCTCTAGTCCCTAAAAAGACCTTTCTGTTTGTTTTCAGAGACTAAAAAGTTCCTAGTCCCTTCCTAAAGGTTATTAAATGACCATGTTGCCCCTAGTATATAGAAAAATAACAATCAAACAACATCATGGGGTGGCAGGCCAATGGATGCATGGAGGGGCATTGTTGAAAAAGTCCCAAAAAAGACTCTCAGTGAGAGTCTTTTTCATTTAGTCCCAAATGCCTAGTTTAGTCCCTACAAAGTCCCTCCCGTTTGGTAAAAAAGTCTCTGAGAGGGACTGTTTTTAGTCCCTACACAAAAAAGTCCTGGAAACAAACAGCCTGTCAATATCAACAAAACAAGTATGCCGCCTTTGTAGTACAGGTCAATGTGAAACATTGACCATTACTACACTGATCCATACCAAAATTGCCACACGAAAATAGCAGGCAGATATACATGTCTTCAAAATCCCTTGCATAGTAGAAAGGGTTCACGCCATTTCTTAGAGAGTAGAAACAATAATACCAAACAGCAAAAACATGGAATCTTGGGGACAATTTGTGCGGATTAGAAAACAGCTATAGAGAATATAAGTTACGCAACAAGAATTACAGTACACGAGTGGGGCCTACTATTAAAGTTTCATTCACCAGATGCCGTCCAAAGATCACCATTAGACTGTCATACAGAAAAATAAATATCATAGCACTAAAGGTAGAAGGCAATAGAAAGTCCAGACAAGTGAATCTAGGTTGGATGATGCACAGCCTTGTCTAATGATGCACACTAAACAACTTAATGGCTTCAGCAGCAAACTCATACTGAAAATTTTGGAGACCACTTCATCACTAGGCACCAAGACCAATTGCCTTCATCAGGGAATCGGAAAAGTTCTCGGAGTAGTGAACCGACTTGGCAACACCCTGCGCAGCTTGCAGAGAGACCTCACCACAATACTCAATGACCAAAGACTCTAATTTATGTGCACGTCCCAGTTCAGCCATTCCAACATCAGTGACATTATGACACGCCCGAAGTGTGAGATTACTCAAGCATGGGGCGTGTGCAATGAAGCGCATCCCAGCATCTGTTACCGCATGACACAATATAAGCTCGAGTGTCTCCAGATGTGGTGAGGATGAGAGGGCCTTCATCCCCTCATCATCAAAGAAATTGGCGGTGTTTAGCACGAGAACACGAATTGGGCAGGACTGAATGAGTGCCAGAAAACCCTTCTGTGTGAATCCTATTTCTGATGGCCAGTCACGGGAACATCCTGTAAATTTGAGGTCTACGATCTGAAGCATAGGACAGTTGAGGGCTAGAGCGTAAATGCTGTTATCAGTAAATGACGTCCTGGTTTCACAATAGCCGTCTTCACTACGGTAGCGCTGTAGGTTGAGCCCAAGTGAGATGCTTTTAAGGTTGCTGCAGCTCCGGAATAATGCAATCATGTCATTGTCATTTAGCGCATGAACATACTCAAGCCAAAGATTCTCCAATGCTTTACACTTCCCTAGGACAACACGAAGTCCTATTTCTGGCCAGGTTTTAATATGTGCCAACCTTAAATCCTTCAAACTCTCACAGGAGAAATCATATATATCTGTGCTGTGAGCATCATACGAGGGATCATAGAAATCATAACCTATATAACGATCATGTCTTTTTCTTTTCCTCTCAAACTCAAACTTCTGGAGCTTCTTCCATCCTGAACCAAACTTTAGGAAGTCATGATGATTGATTCTTTTGCAATTCTTCACTACAAGCTCTTCCAACGATCCATCACTACCAAGGTATTCCAGCCACTCTACACTGTCGATTTTCTTGCAATCAATAAGGTGGAGAGCAGATAGACTTGTACAACCAACTGCAACCGAGAGAAGCCCATATGACGTTATTTTTGGTGCGGAGTTCAGCCTGAGAGACACCAATGTCTTGCAATAAGCAAAAGAACCAAGCCCAGAGTCATCGATGCATGAGCAGAAGCTTAAGGTGAGGTCAGTCAGCGAGGAACAGTGAGATGAAAACACAGAAAGGCCTTTGTTGTCCAACTGCTTTCCATGTCCAGTTATCCAACCAGAGTAATCGATTTCCAATTTCCGCAAATTTGTGAACCTGGCGCACAGTGATGTTAGTGCTTCTGTAGCAGTGCAAAGACCGGAACCGACATGGATAGAACCCCTTTGATTCCCCTCTATCTTGTAGAGCTGCTTTGAGACGAGGGAAAGAGAATTCAGATCACTTGTCCTGGTGATGCTCTTGAGAATCTCTGTCACCAGAGCCTCCGGTAGGTCCTCCATCGCACAAATTCAGCTGTACCAATCAGGTAATATATATCAAGGTTCAGAAAACAAGCGAAGTGCTGGACTAAAACTTAAGATATATCAGAATAATGCATGTGAAGATGGAGATGAAACTGGCAACAGACACTCATTACGAAGAATATACTGATGAACTTTGAGCATTTTCTGTATCCGTCCAAACTTTGTGTGTTCTTCATAAGCATGGAGATTAATTAAAGTAGCTAGCTCCTTATCTGTCTCTAGATTGTTAGAAAGAAAAAATGAGGCTACAGGCCACATCATTAAATTAAACTACTCCATCATAAGTAGCAGAGCCTGGATAATGAACTAACTAAGAGAACACAAAGAAACGAGCTAGAATTTCTGCAAGAAGACCCACGTGCTGAATCTGAACCAACTTATTTGGAGTGGAGGCACCTAATTAACAACATGAAAACCAGAGCATGCAAATTACTACTTGTAGCTCTTGCTTGGGCAAGAAAAAAAGTAGGGAGATCATTTTGCCACAGCCGATGAGTTCACAGGGTGCATTTACTAATAGATAACACCAATCTAATATCTGTTCAACTAGAAATACTACTATTTGCTGCAACCCTAGGCTAGTAGTAATCAGCTGCAAAAAGCTTATTTCCTACTCCTACCTAGGAGAATGGATTTGCAACATTCTAACTTTATTATTGATGCTACTACCGGTCTAGTTTCCCCTATCAATATCAAGAAAGCGAATCTAAAAGAAAGCGTGCACATGTCGAATGGGGGAACCAAGGAACAGGGGAGGGGTCAGGAGAAGCGAAAAACGGCGGTACCTTGAGCACGACCGGGAGATAGGAACAGCGGCGACCGTAGGAGAGGAGAGGAGAGGAGGGTATCTCCGCCGCCGCTCGGCCTCGGTCCGCAGCGGAGGAGACTGCTTCTCTCCTTTTGATTCGGGATCGGAGGAGAGTGTAAACCCTAGCCTCAATCGCGTCGCATTTCCTCTCCTTTCCAGCGAGGAAGAGGAAGGAAGATGTGGGGCCGGCCTATTGCGAGCTGCAGCGGGCCGAGTCGAAAAAGCTTGCCCACAGGCCGGTCCGAGAGGGCGACTCATTTACAAGTACGAATTATTTTCCTTTTAAAAATCTCAAAAAAAATTCTAATCGTTTGAAAAAATAATTAAAATTTTAATGCATTTAAAGAATCTCCATGTCCACGAAAACAAATTTTCATGTACTTATTAAAATGTCTAGCAACTTTTTATATGTTCTTGTATGCGATAAGAAATGTTCATGTGTGATGAAAAATGTTCACATGTATCAAACCAAATTTTTGCGTTTGTGAAAAGGCCGACATGTATTTTCATAGTTGATATTGTATGTAAAATAAATTTCCCGTGTGTTACAACACGGGGCATATATGTTTTAATGGTTTAACATGAATCGTGTCTAATTTTATACAATACTGAGACACACATTAGGTAGTATTGTCTATTTAGTTTGTTTACTGTTAGATCAATCTTCTTATTCTTCTTCCTCCATCTACTATCTTAATTTCTCTACCTCTCCGATACAAGTGGCAATCATCATGCTGACTTCACCGGCGAGCCCCGTGGATTCGCCTCATCTCTGCACATCACTCCGACGGCCGATGGTGGGGAGGGGAATCCCGGTGCCTTCACTCCTGTTAATAGTTTAGGCTAGATTTTTTAGTCATCACTGGTGCGACGCTCAGGCGGATAGCGACGCTTAGTTTATCTTTCGGGCTCTGACCTTGCTCAAGTTGGACACGTTGGACGTAGTCGACAGAGCTCTGACGTAGATTCCTGTCGCCTCCTTGGGACAGTGAGGTTTTAGAGTTTCTCATCATGTGACGAGATTTGGTGTCAGGTCCTTCAAATCCATGCAAGGGTTCAACGGCGACGATAGCGTATGAGAAGAGTCAACAAAATGCTCCTTGTGAGCGCTTGCTCGTGCTTTTTTAGGCCTCAGTTTCTGTGCTCAAAGTAGTTCACAATGTGTCATGTATTCCATTCCGTTTGAATCACGATATACGTTGTCAAGCTCAATGTGAGTGTTTGTCATCCTTGTCCTTGGTAGCTCGACCTCTCTTCTCGATCATGTGATACAATTTCTAGAAATTGAGTTAACACGTAGCTCGTGTCGCATGGTCATACTTTCTGAATTAAATCGCTTGAGATGACCCAAATAATATCGCTCTGGGTGGAGGGGAAAATGTCATCTTGGTCAACCATGCCACACAGCTTGCTTCCCGACTAACCCCAAATCTACCATTGTAACTACTCGGTTACGAAGTAGCATCTGATAAACCCTAAGTAAGTTGACACACAACTCAGGTCATGCAAGGACCTCGGGTCTAAGGACATTGCATATACATTGTTTGAGACTAACAAATGGCAGAAGCTTGTTGCGTCTCAAAGTGGGTTTGCTCAACTCACCCGAGTCAATATTATCGGATTGGCATCACCATGCCAATGACTTGTGGAACACAATCATCAGTCGAGTTGTGCACTAGTCAATGATATGGATTTTTTTGAAACTATGATGATTTTTATAGCAAATTCGAAAACTATTCGCCCTAATGCATAAAAATCGAAACTATGACCCCGTCGGCCTTCTGTTGGCCGAAGAGGGACTTCTCGGCCTACCATTGACCGAAGAGGACTTTTCGGCCTACCATTGGCCGAAGTGGGCTCTTCAGCGGCCGAAGAGTGCCCAGCTGGGCCGAAGAGCACTTTTCGGCTTCTCGTTGGCCGAAAAGTGTCAGGGCCACAAAACATAATTAAGATGGCCTCAAATGAAAAAGTTGTCAACATAAAAAATCTTCGTCTCGTCGAAACGGTTGATTCTGATATAAAAATCGTCTTAATCCGAGGTCGTATGCAACCTGTAAAACCAAAACAAGGTCAGGGACAGAAGCTGCACAGTTACTTCGGACAGACCGAATGGATGTCAGAAAATTTGTCACGGGACACCTGGTGCACTCGGTGAGACCGTGTGGAATACAAAAGAGTACACAAGTTTGGTCACGTTCACTCGGTGAGACCGAACCAAACCACTCGGAGGCTCCGAAAAATTGCCAAATATTTTTGGATAGAATTTTTAGTCCTTTTATTGTACGAGAAGTCCAGCCGCCTCATAAATCGATGTGGGCATTGTTCGTCTGCACCGGGAAGACACATGTCGGCATTGAAGAAATGTCTCTGTTGCGATGGCAGGAATTGAGACGAAAACTTTCGGCGGTGGCGTCATCCACCATGCAAAGTAGAGGCAATGGTCGCCTCTCAGGCTCGTTACCGTGCACCCTCGACGACGGGAGTGATTCACACAAAAACGTCACCGTGTACCCTCGACGCTGGGGGTGATGCACCGTAGCTCACGTTGAAGGAGATCCGGCCGGAAGCGCAGTACACAAGTAGTCTTCCCCGTGCAGACGAACAATTTTTCGGATCAAAAACCCCAACTTTAACTCGCACAGGAATCTTTAGTAATTTTTTGGATCCATTCGGAGCCTCCAAGTGGTTTGGTTCGGTCTCACAGAGTGAACGTGACCAAACTTGTGTACTCTTCTATATTCCACACGGTCTCACCGAATGCACCGGGTGTCCCGTGACAAATTTGTTGGGGAACGTAGCAGAAATTCAAAATTTTCCTACGTGTCACCAAGATCTATCTATGGAGAAACCAGCAACGAGGGGAAGGAGAGTGCATCTACATACCCTTGTAGATCGCTAAGCGGAAGCGTTCAAGAGAACGGGGTTGAAGGAGTCGTACTCGTCGTGATCCAAATCACCGGAGATCCTAGTGCCGAACGGACGGCACCTCCGCGTTCAACACACGTACAGCCCGGCGACGTCTCCCATGCCTTGATCCAGCAAGGAGAGAGGGAGAGGTTGAGGAAGACTCCATCCAGCAGCAGCACAACGGCGTGATGGTGATGGAGGAGCGTGGTAGTCCAGCAGGGCTTCGCCAAGCACCGCGGAAGAGGAGGAGTACGAGAGGTAGGGCTGCGCCAAGAGGGAGAAGATCTCGTGTGTTGGGCAGCCCCAAAACCCCCACTATTTATAGGAGGAGGGGAGGGGGCTGCGCCCCCTCTAGGGTTCCCTCCCCAGGGGTGGCGGCAGCCCCCAGATGGCATCTGGTGCGGCCAGAAGGGGGAGAGGGGAAAAGCGCACCTAGGGTGGGCCTTAGGGCCCATATGCCCTAGGGTTTGCCCCCTTCCCCACTTCCCTTGCGCCTTGGTCCCTGTGGGGGGCGCACCAGCCCACCTGGGGCTGGTCCCCTCCCACACTTGGCCCATGCTGTCCTCCAAGGTTGGTGGCCCCACTTGGTGGACCCCCGGGACCCTTCCGGTGGTCCCGGTACGTTACCGGAAAAACCCGAAACTTTTCCGGTGACCAAAACAGGACTTCCCATATATAAATCTTTACCTCCGGACCATTCCGGAACTCCTCGTGACGTCCGAGATCTCATCCGGGACACCGAACAACATTCGGTAACCACATACAAACTTCCTTTATAACCCTAGCGTCATCGAACCTTAAGTGTGTAGACCCTACGGGTTCGGGAGACATGTAGTCATGACCGAGACGTTCTCCGGTCAATAACCAACAGCGGGATCTGGATACCCATGTTGGCTCCCACATGTTCCACGATGATCTCATAGGATGAACCACGATGTCAAGGACTCAATCGATCCCGTATACAATTCCCTTTGTCTAGCGGTATGGTACTTGCCCGAGATTCGTTCGTCGGTATACCGATACCTTGTTCAATCTCGTTACCGGCAAGTCTCTTTACTCGTTCCGTAACACATCATCCCGTGATCAACCCCTTGGTCACATTGTGCACATTATGATGATGTCCTACCGAGTGGGCCCAGAGATACCTCTCCGTTTACACGGAGTGACAAATCCCAGTCTCGATTCGTGCCAACCCAACAAACACTTTCGGAGATACCTGTAATGCACCTTTATAGCCACCCAGTTACGTTGTGATGTTTGGTACACCCAAAGCATTCCTACGGTATCCGGGAGTTGCACAATCTCATGGTCTAAGGAAAAGATACTTGACATTAGAAAATCTTTAGCATACGAACTACACGATCTTTGTGCTAGGCTTAGGATTGGGTCTTGTCCATCACATCATTCTCCTAATGAGGTGATCCCGTTATCAATGACATCCAATGTCCATAGCCAGGAAACCATAACTATCTGTTGATCACAACGAGCTAGTCAACTAGAGGCTCACTAGGGACATGGTGTTGTCTATGTATTCACACGTGTATTACGATTTCCGGATAATACAGTTATAGCATGAATAAAAGACTATTATCATGAACAAAGAAATATAATAATAACACTTTTATTATTGCCTCTAGGGCATATTTCCAACAGTCTCCCACTTGCACTAGAGTCAATAATCTAGTTGACATCACCATGTGATTAACACTGACAGGTCACATCACCATGTGACCAACATCCAAAGAGTTTACTAGTGTCATTATACTAGTTCACATCATCATGTGATTAAGACTCAATGAGTTCTGGGGTTTGATCATGTTTTGCTTGTAAGAGAGGTTTTAGTCAACGGGTCTGCAACATTCAGATCCGTATGTACTTTGCAAATCTCTAGGTCATATTATAAATGCTGCTACCACTCTCCACTTGGAGCTATTCCAAATGGTTGTTCCACTATACGTATCCGGTTTGCTACTTAGAGTCATTCGGATAGGTGTTAAAGCTTGCATCGACGTAACCCTTTACGTCGAACTCTTTATCACCTCCATAATCGAGAAACATATCCTTATTCCTCTAAGGATAACTTTGACCGCTATCTAGTGATCCACTCCTTGATCACCTTTGTACCCTCTTGCTAGACATGTGGCAAGGCACACATCAGGTGCGGTACATAGCATGGCATACTGTAGAGCCTACATCTAAAGCATAGGGGACGACCTTCGTCCTTTCTCTCTTTTCTGCCGTGGTCGAGCTTTAAGTCTTAACTTCATACCTTACATCTCAGGTAAGAACTCCTTCTTTGACTGATCCATCTTGAACATCTTCAAGATCATGTCAAGGTATATGCTCATTTGAAAGTATTATTAAGCATTTTGATCTATCTTATAGATCTTGATGCTTATTGTTCAAGTAGCATAATCCAGGTTTTCCATTGAAAAACACTTTTCAAATAACCCTATATGCTTTCCAGAAATTCTACATCATTTTTGATCAACAATATGTCAATAACATATACTTATCAGAAATTCTATAGTGCTCCCACTCACTTCTTTGGAAATACAAGTTTCTCATAAACTTTGTATAAACCCAAAATCTTTGATCATCTTATCAAAGTGCATATTCCAACTCCGAGATGCTTACTCCAGTCCATGGAAGGATTGCTGGAGCTAGCATACCTGTTAGCATCCTTAGGATCGACAAAACCTTTCTGATTGTATCACATACAACCTTTCCTTACGAAAACTGGTAAGGAAACTCGTTTTGACATCCATCTGCTAGATTTCATAAATGCAGCTAATGCTAACATGACGGACTTAAGCATCGCTACGGATGAGAAAATCTCATCGTAGTCAACTCCTTGAACTTGTGAAAAACTCTTCGCCACAAGTCGAGCTTCATAGATGGTGACATTACCATCCACGTCCGTCTTCTTCTTAAAGATCTATTTATCTTAATGGCTTGCCGATCATTGGGCAAGTCCACCAAAGTCCATGCTTTGTTCTGATACATGGATCCTATCTCGGATTTCATGGTTTCTTAACCATTTGTCGGAATTTGGGCCCACCATCGCTTCTCCATAGCTCGTAGGTTCATTGTTGTCTAGCAACATGACCTTCAAGACAGGATTACTGTACCACTCTGAAGTAGTACATATCCTTGTCACCCTACGAGGTACGGCAGTGACTTGATCTGAAACTTCATGATCACTATCATAAGTTTCTACTTCAATTGGTGTAGGTGCCACATGAACAACTTCCTGTGCCCTGATACACACTGGTTGAAGTGATGGTTCAATAACCATATCAAGTCTCCACCATCCTCCCACTCAACTCTTTCGAGAGAAACCTTTCCTCGAGAAAGGACCCGATTCAAGAAACAATCCATATTGCTTTCGGATCTGAATTAGGAGGTATACCCAACTGTTTTGGGTGTCCTATGAAGATGCATTTTATCCGCTTTGGGTTCGAGCTTATCAACCTGAAACTTTTTCACATAAGCGTCGCAGCCCCAAACCTTTAAGAAATGACAGCATAGGTTTCTCTAAACCGGTGTCATCTCAACGGAATTACGTGGTACCCTATTAAAGTGAGTGCGAGTGTCTCTAATGCCTAACCCATGAACGATAGTGGTAAATCGATAAGAGACATCATGGTACCCACCATATCCAATAGGGTGCAACTATGATGTTCGGACACACCATCACACTATGGTGTTCCAGGCGGTATTAATTGTAAAACAATTTCCACAATGTCTTAATTGCGTGCCAAAACTCGTAACTCAGATATTCATCTCTATGACCATATCATAGACATTTTATCCTCTTGTCACAATGATCTTCTACTTCACTCTGAAATTACTTGAACCATTCAATAATTCAGACTTGTGTTTCATCAAGAAAATATTCTCAATATCTACTCGAATCATCTGTGAAGTAAGAACATAACGATATTCACTGCATGCCTCAGCACTCATTGGACTGCACACATCAAAATGTGTTACATCCAACAAGTTGCTATCTTGTTCCATCTTACTGAAAACGAGGCTTTTAAGTCATCTTGCCCATGTGGTATGATTTGCATATCTCAAGTGATTCAAAATCAAGTGAGTCCAAACGATCCATCTGCATGGAGTTTCTTCATGCGTATACACCAATAGACATGGTTCGCATGTCTCAAACTTTTCAAAAACGAGTGAGTCCAAAGATCCATCAACATGGAGCTTCTTCATGCATTTTATACCATTATGACTTACATGGCAGTGCCACAAGTAAGTGGTACTATCATTACTATCTTATATCTTTTGGCATGAAAATGTGTATCACTACGATCGAGATTCAATAAACCATTCCTTTAGGTGCAAGACCATTGAAGGTATTATTCAAATAAATAGAGTAACCATTATTCTCTTTAAATGAATAACCGTATTGCGATAGACATAATCCAATCATGTCTATGCTCAACGCAAACACACAATGACAGTTATTCAGGTTTAATTATAATCTTGATGGTAGAGGGAGCATGCATGTTTGATCACATCAAACTTGGAAACACTTCCAACACATATCGTCAGCTCACCTTTAGCTAGTCTCCGTTTATTCCGTAGCTCTTTTATTTCGAGTTACTAACACTTAGCAACTACACCGGTATCTTAATACCCTGGTGCTACTAGGAGTACTAGTAAAGTACACATTAACATAATGTATATCCAATATACTTCTATCGACCTTGCCACCCTTCTCATCTACCAAGTATCTAGGGTAATGCTGCTCCAGTGGCTGTTCCCTTATTACAGAAGCACTTAGTCTCGGGTTTGGGTTCAACCTTGGGTTTCTTCACTAGAGCAGCAGCTGATTTGCCATTTCATGAAGTATCCCTTCTTGCCCTTGCCCTTCTTGAAACTAGTGGTTTCACCAACCATCAACAATTGATGCTCCTTCTTGGTTTCTACTTTCGCGATGTCAAACAACGCGAATACCTCAAGGATCATCATCTCTATCCTTGATATGTTATAGTTCATCACGAAGCTCTAGCAGCTTGGTGGCAATGACTTTGGGGAAACATCACTATCTCATCTGGAAGATCAACTCCCACTCGATTCAAGTGATTGTTGCACTCAGACAATCTGAGCACAAGCTCAACGATTGAGCTTTTCTCCCTGAGTTTGCAGGCTAAGAAAATCGTCAGAGATCTTATACCTCTTGACGTGGGCACGAGCCTGAAATCCTAATTTCAGCCCTCGAAACATCTCATATGTTCCGCGATGTTTCGAAAAACATCTTTGGTGCCTCTACTTAAGCCATTTAACTGAACTATCACGTAGTTATCAAAACGTGTATGTCCGATGTTCGCAACATCCACAGACAACGTTTGGGGTTCAGCACACTGAGCGGTGCATTAAGGACATAAGCTTTCTACTGACCGCATAATCGCTACTATCAACTTTCAACTATATTTTCTCTAGGAACATATCTAAAAAGTGGAACTAAAGCGCGAGCTTACGACATAATTTGCAAAGATCTTTTGACTATGTTCAGGATAATTAAGTTCATCTTATGAACTCCCACTCAGATAGACATCCCTCTGGTCATCTAAGTGATTACATGATCCGAGTCAACTAGGCTGTGTCCGATCATCACGTGAGACGAACTAGTCATCATCGGTGAACATCTTCATGTTGATCGTATCTACTATACGACTCATGCTCGACCTTTCGGTCTCCGTGTTCCGGGGCCATGTCTGTACATGCTAGGCTCGTCAAGTTAACCCTAAGTGTATTGCATGTGTAAATCTGTCTTACACCCGTTGTATGTGAACGTAAGGATCTATCACACTCGATCATCACGTGGTGCTTCGAAACGACGAACTGTAGCAACGATGCACAGTTAGGGGAGAACACTTCTTGAAATTGTTGTAAGGGATCATCCTATTTACTACCGTCGTTCTAAGTAAACAAGATGCATAAACATGATAAACATCACATGCAATCAAATAGTGACATGATATGGCCAATATCATTTTGCTCCTTTTGATCTCCATCTTCGGGGCTCCATGATCATCATCGTCACCGACATGACACCATGATCTCCATCATCATGATCTCCATCATCGTGTCTTCATGAAGTTGTCTCGCCAACTATTACTTCTACTACTATGGCTACCGGTTAGCAATAAAGTAAAGTAATTACATGGCGTTGTTCAATGACACGCAGGTCATACAATAAATTTAAGACAACTCCTATGGCTCCTGCCGGTTGTCATACTCATCGACATGCAAGTCGTGAATCCTATTACAAGAACATGATCAATCTCATACATCACATATCATTCATCACATTCTTCTTGGCCATATCACATCACAAAGCATACCCTGCAAAAACAAGTTAGACGTCCTCTAATTGTTGTTTGCATGTTTTACGTGGCTGCTATGGGTTTGTAGCAAGAACGTTTCTTACCTACGCAAAACCACAACGTGATATGCCAATTGCTATTTACCCTTCATAAGGACCCTTTTCATCGAATCGGTTCCGACTAAAGTGGGAGAGACTGGCACCCGCTAGCCACCTTATGCACCAAGTGCATGTCATTCGGTGGAACCTGTCTCACGTAAGAGTACGTGTAAGGTCGGTCCGGGCCGCTTCATCCCACAATACCGTCGAAACAAGATTGGACTAGTAACGGTAAGCATATTGAACAACATCAACGCCCACAACTACTTTGTGTTCTACTCGTGCAAAGAATCTACGCAATAGACCTAGCTCATGATGCCACTGTTGGGGAACGTAGCAGAAATTCAAAATTTTCCTACATGTCACCAAGATCTATCTATGGAGAAACCAGCAACGAGGGGAAGGAGAGTGCATCTACATACCCTTGTAGATCGCTAAGCGGAAGCGTTCAAGAGAACGGGGTTGAAGGAGTCGTACTCGTCGTGATCCAAATCACCGGAGATCCTAGTGCCGAACGGACGGCACCTCCGCGTTCAACACACGTACAGCCCGGCGACGTCTCCCATGCCTTGATCCAGCAAGGAGAGAGGGAGAGGTTGAGGAAGACTCCATCCAGCAGCAGCACAACGGCGTGGTGGTGATGGAGGAGCGTGGTAGTCCAGCAGGGCTTCGCCAAGCACCGCAGAAGAGGAGGAGTACGAGAGGTAGGGCTGCGCCAAGAGGGAGAAGATCTCGTGTGTTGGGCAGCCCCAAAACCCCCACTATTTATAGGAGGAGGGGAGGGGGCTGCGCCCCCTCTAGGGTTCCCTCCCCAGGGGTGGCGGCAGCCCCCAGATGGCATCTGGTGCGGCCAGAAGGGGGAGAGGGGAAAAGCGCACCTAGGGTGGGCCTTAGGGCCCATATGCCCTAGGGTTTGCCCCCTTCCCCACTTCCCTTGCGCCTTGGTCCCTATGGGGGGGGGCGCACCAGCCCACCTGGGGCTGGTCCCCTCCCACACTTGGCCCATGCTGCCCTCCAAGGTTGGTGGCCCCACTTGGTGGACCCCCGGGACCCTCCCGGTGGTCCCGGTACGTTACCAGAAAAACCCGAAACTTTTCCGGTGACCAAAACAGGACTTCCCATATATAAATCTTTACCTCCGGACCATTCTGGAACTCCTCGTGACGTCCGGGATCTCATCCGGGACACCGAACAATATTCGGTAACCACATACAAACTTCCTTTATAACCCTAGCGTCATCGAACCTTAAGTGTGTAGACCCTACGGGTTCGGGAGACATGTAGTCATGACCGAGACGTTCTCCGGTCAATAACCAACACCGGGATCTGGATACCCATGTTGGCTCCCACATGTTCCACGATGATCTCATCGGATGAACCACGATGTCAAGGACTCAATCGATCCCGTATACAATTCCCTTTGTCTAGCGGTATGGTACTTGCCCGAGATTCGGTCGTCGATTTACCGATACCTTGTTCAATCTCGTTACCGGCAAGTCTCTTTACTCGTTCCGTAACACATCATCCCGTAATCAACCCCTTGGTCACATTGTGCACATTATGATGATGTCCTACCGAGTGGGCCCAGAGATACCTCTCCGTTTACACGGAGTGACAAATCCCAGTCTCGATTCGTGCCAACCCAACAGACACTTTCGGAGATACCTGTAATGCACCTTTATAGCCACCCAGTTACGTTGTGATGTTTGGTACACCCAAAGCATTCCTACGGTATCCGGGAGTTGCACAATCTCATGGTCTAAGGAAAAGATACTTGACATTAGAAAAGCTTTAGCATACGAACTACACGATCTTTGTGCTAGGCTTAGGATTGGGTCTTGTCCATCACATCATTCTCCTAATGATGTGATCCCGTTATCAATGACATCCAATGTCCATAGCCAGGAAACCATGACTATCTGTTGATCACAACGAGCTAGTCAACTAGAGGCTCACTAGGGACATGGTGTTGTCTATGTATTCACACGTGTATTACGATTTCCGGATAATACAGTTATAGCATGAATAAAAGACTATTATCATGAACAAAAAAATATAATAATAACACTTTTATTATTGCCTCTAGGGCATATTTCCAACAAATTTTTCTGACATCCATTCGGTCTGTCTGAAGTAACTCTGTAGCTTCTGCCCCTGCCCTTGTTTTGGCTCTATAGGTTGCATACGACCTCGGATTAAGACTATTTTTATATCAAAATCAACCGTTTCGACGAGACGAAGATTTTTCATGTTGATAGTTTTTTCATTTGAGGCCATCTTAATTATGTTTTGTGCCCCTAACATTTTTCGGCCAACGGGAAGCCGAAAAGTGCTCTTCGGCCAATTGGAAGCCGAAGATACTATCTTCGGCCCAACTGGGCACTCTTCGGCCAATGTGAGGCTGAAGAGCCCACTTCGGCCAACGGTAGGCCGAAAAGTCCCTCTTCGGCCAACAGAAGGCCGACGGGGGCGTAGTTTCGATTTTTATGCATTAGGCCATATAGTTTCCAAATTTGCTATAAAAATCATCATAGTTTCAAAACAAAATCAATGATATGTGTCCTCATAACCTTGTAGACTAGGGACCATTAGAACAACATCATACCTTATATTTCACAGCCAAATCATTGACGATGGTCATGGCAATATAAATAACTTATGAATACAATGGGAAATATCATCTTCACATAATTGCATCAAGGATATACTCCCTCCAGCCATTTTTAGTCTGCATATAAGTTTTATCCAAAGTCAAAGTATCTCTACTTTGTAATATTTGACTTTGACACAAATCTAATACGCGGAGTAAAAAGGACCGGGGGGAGTATTTCCGACACTGTCGATGTCTCCGCCCCAGCCAAAGTTGCTATTGTCTGTGGCGCTGATGTGCTCAACCCCGTTGCCATCTCCAAATCGGTGATGGCCAATCTAGGGAGGGGTCCCAAGGGCGAGGCTTCAGCACACCACAAAGATCTACGAGCTTCTCCCAAAGCACGCCCAACTCATGACTGAGTAGGTCCATCTCTGTGATGTCG
>NC_041391.1:133586595-133605578 GCF_002162155.2 Triticum dicoccoides
TCCAAGTGGAGGATCCATCATTGCAACCAGCGGGTAGTGAGAAGAGTTAGGAGAGAGAGTGGAGTAGTAGAGGGGGTGAGTGAGGAGTTATTGCGAGGACACAATGTTTCCCGCGCTTCTCCATGATGACCCTTGTGCAACTGTATGCCATGATATGCCCGTGTCGGGTCTTGATCACTGAAATGATCGATTTGGTCATTCCCTCTGAGCCTGGTTGAGGGTTGCTTTAAGGGCGTGCGTGTCTGGCTCATCTCCTTCTACATGCAACCAAAGATTGCAATTTTGCATCTCGTGGACCTGGTTGTGGTAGATGTAGGCAAACCAAACACGCCTAAATTTTTCTTATATTCGGTCTTCTGGACGAGCTCCTCAGTCAGGCCAACATAAAAGTAAAACACTCTCAGCTAATTACAAACAGAAACAAACTATGTGAATATTCCATGATCAAGGCGTGCAGCAGGAGCTAATGTTAAAAAAATCCTTCTTTTAACATGGGAATGCCACATGTTTCATGTTAGCTCAAGAATAGAGTACTTCTTCCATCCCATAATATAAGACAGTTACCGTAATTAGCACACAACAAAATGTTGCCGAGTGATGGATGTCCAGAGCAAAGACATGATGTGACTACCTGTAATTAGCTCCATCTGTTCCGATGAATAAGACATATTTCGTTTCGTTAAGACAAGAATTTGATCATCAATTACTCTTTTAATATTTGAATTATGTGATAACAAAGTATTTAAATATGAATCTAGTGACACAAATTTCATGCCATATAACCTTGTATTTATAGAGTAATTATTGGTCAAATACATGTCTTAACGAAACAAAAATATGCCTTAGTTTTAGGAATGGAGCGAGTATGTTATATGCCTTCAGTAGTCGCTCAAGTTTCAGTTGTTCCTGGTTGACTAGTGACTTCCAGTATTCTTTTAAGAAGCAATGAAAGACACAGAAATCCACCAATAGAGTTGATATCAACAAAACAAGCATGCCGCCTTTGTACATGTCCATCGAAACTTGGACTATTATTACTACATTGATCCGTACCAAAATTGCCACACGAACATAGCAGGCAGACATATGTCTTCAAGATCACTTCCGTGATTAAAAAAAGGGTTCATGACATTTGCTGAAATAACACCAAACGGACATATAGTGCCTCCACAGTAAAAACAGGGACTCTTGGGGCCTACTTATGCCGGTTTCGAAACGGCTACAGAGAGTAGAAATCAAGCAACCAGAATTACGGTTGCAGTTGCTGTCCAGAATTCATCATTAGACTGTTATAAACGAAAACCATTGCAGTAGAGGTAGAAGGCAACAAAAAGTTCAGAGAAGAGAGTCTGGGTCGGATGATGCACAGCCTTGTCCAATGGTGCACAGTCAAAAACTTAATGACTTCACTAGCAATTTTATACTGAAAATTTTGGCGACCACTTCATCAACACTTGCCCAAAAATCCAAGTTTCTTCTTCAGGGCATCTGAAAACTTGCTGGAGTAGTGAACTGACATGATTACACCTTGCGCAGCTTGCAGAGAGATCTCACCACAATACTCAATGACCAAAGACTCTAACTTATGTGCACGTCCCAGTTCAGCCATTCCAACATCAGTAATGTTATGACACGCCCGAAGTATGAGATTACTCAAGCATGGGGTGTGTGCAATCAAGCGCATCCCAGCATCAGTTACCGCATGACACAATATAAGCTCGAGTGTCTCCAGATGTGGTGAGGATGAGACAGCCTTCATCCCCTCGTCATCAAAGAAGTTGGCGTTGTTTAGCACGAGAACACGAATTGGGCAGGACTGAATGAGTGTCAGAAAACCCTTCTGTGTGAATCCTATTTCTGATGGCCAGTCACGGGCACATCGTGTAAATCTGAGGTCTACAATCTGAAGCATAGGACAGTTGAGGGCTATAGCATAAAGGCTGTTATCAGTAAATGACGTCCTGGTTTCACAATAGCTGACATCACTAGAGTAGCGCTGCAGGTTGAGCCAAAGTAAGATGCTTTTAAGGTTGCTGCAGCTCCGAGATAATGCAATCATGTCATTGTCATTTAGGGCATGAACATACTCAAGGCAAAGCTTCTCCAATGCTTTACACTTCCCTAGAACAACACGAAGTCCTACTTCTGGCCAAGTTTTAATATGCGCCAACCTCAAATCCTTCAAACTCTCACAACAGAAATCATATATATCCGTGCTGTGAGCATTGTACGAGGAGTCATAGACCATATCACCTAGAAGACGATCATCTATTCCTCTTTTCCTCTCGAACTCAAACTTCTGGAGCTTCATCCATCCTGAACCAAACTTTAGGAAGTCATGATGATTGATTCCTTTGCAATTCTTCACTACAAGCTCTTTCAATGATCCATCCCTACCAAGGTATTCCAGCCACTCTACACTGTCAATTTTCTCGCAATCAATAAGGTGGAGGGCAGATAGACTTGTGCAACCAACTGCAACCGAGAAAAGCCCAATTGACGTTATTTTTGGTGCAGAGTTCAGCCTGAGAGACACCAATGTCTTGCAACAAGCTAAACAACGAAGCCCAGAGTCATCGATGCATGAGCAGAAGCTTAAGGTGACGTCAGTCAGCGAGGAACAGTGAGACGAAAACACAAAAAGGCCTTTGTTGTCCAACTGCTTTCCATGTCCAGGTATAAAACCAGAGTAATCAATTTCCACTTTCCGCAAATTTGGGAACCGGGCGCACAATGATGTCAGTGCTTTCGTAGCAGTGCAAAGACCAGAACCAACATGGATAGCACCTCTCTGATTCCCCTCTATCTTGTAGAGCTGCTTTGACACAAGGGAAAGAGAATTCAGATCACTTGTGCTGGTGATCCTCTTGAGAATCTCTGTCACCAGAGCCTCCGGTAGGTCCTCCATCGAGCAAATTCAGCTGTAGCAATCAGGTAATATATATCAAGGTTCAGAAAACAAGCAAAGAGCTGGACTCAAACTTATGATATATCAGAATAGTGCATGTGAAGATGGAGATCACACTGGCGACAGACACTCATTACGAAGAATATACAGTACTGATGAAGTTTGAGCAGTTTCTGTACCCATCCAAAACTGGGGTGTTCTTCATAAGCATGGAGAATTATTAAAGTAGCTAGCTAGCACCTTATCTGTCTCTAGATTGTTAGAAAGAAGAAAATGACGCTACAGGCCACATCATTAAATTAAACTAGCACCATCAGTAGCAGAGAACTAACTAAGAGAATACTGCAAAGAAACGAGCTAGAATTGATGCAAGCAATTCCGCAAGAAGACCCACGTGCTGAATCTGAACCGACTTATTTGGAGTGGAGGCACCTAATTAATAACATGAAAACCAGAGCATGCAAATTAGTACTACTTGTAGCTCTTGCTTGGGCAAGAAAGAAAGTAGGGAAGTCATTTTGCCACAGCCTACGAGTTCACAGGGTGCAGTTATTATCAATAGATAATCTCTTTAACTAGAAATACTAGTATTTGCTGCAACCCTAGGCTAGTACTCAGTTGCAAAACGATTACTCCGACCTAGGAGAATGGCTTTACAGCATTAACTAACTTTATGGATGATACTACCGGTTGGGTTCTCCCTATCAAGAAAATGAATCCAAAAAAAGCAGTGTACATGTCGAATCGGGGAACCAAGGAACAGGGGAGGGGTCAGGAGAAGCAGAAAACGGCGGTACCTTGAGCACGGCCGGGAGATAGGAACAGCGGCGATGGGGAATGGAGACCGTGGGAGAGGAGAGGAGAGGAGAGGAGGGTATCTCCGCCCCTGCTCCACCTCGGTCCGCGGCGGAGGAGAGTGCTTCTTTGATTCGGATCGGAGAAGAGTGTAAACCCTAGTCCCGCTCGCATCGCATTTCGTCTCTTTTCCAGCGGAAAGGAAGCGGAGGAAGATGTCGGGCCGGCCTATTGCAAGCTGCAGCGAGCCGAGCCGAAAAAGCTTGCCCATGGGCTGGTCCGAGAGCCACGACCCATATGGCGGGTGCGACTCATTTACAAGTACGAATTGTTTTTTTTTCATTGTCTCAAAAAAAAAACGAATTGTTTTTCCTTTTCTATAAATCTGAAATATACATTTATCTCGCAAATTTTATCTAATCATCTCAAAAAATAATTAAAACGTTACCCGCAAAAAAAAATTAAAAATGTTAAGACATTTTAAAGTATGTCCATGTCCACGAAAACAAATTTTCATGTACTTATTAAAATGTCCAGCAACTTTTTAAATGTTCCTGTATGCGACAAGAAATGTTCATGTGTGATGAAAATTATTCACATGTATCAAACAAATGTTTGCGTTTATGAAAAAGTAGACATGTATTTTCATAAATGATATTGTATGTAAAAATAAATTTTCATGTACATCAATAAGAATTACCTCGTATTTTGGAAGGATTCTTACATGTGAATGAAATGTTCATATATCTTAAAGAGATGTTCATTTCTTGGAAAAAAATCACATGTTCAAAAACATGTGTCCATGTATCTCGTACAAATAGTCATTATTTACCTAGGAAAGTAATAACAAGAAAACTAAACGGAAAATATAAAGGATGGAAAACAAGAGTTAAGATGAGTAAAAAAGAATAGGAATATATGAATGTAATAAAAAAAGAATAAGGAAAAAATAAGACAACGACTTGGATGCGATTCAGTGTGTGGTGCTGTTTAGTTCAGAGTGAAGAAAGAGGGTGTCCTTATGACCCGTTCCTATGTGAGACAGAAAATTGGGTTTGCACAGTGCAGTTCGTTTTTTTAGAGAAAAGGCATAGGCCGAGCCCGAGAAAAGGCTCGAACCTAGCCCAACTTTGAATTAACAAAGCCATCAACCGGTCAGAATTACATCGAACAACCACTTACAAGCAGCAAGAAAAAGAAACAATATGAAACCGAGGCGAAACAGCCTCAGGCGACAGATACAAGGTGCATACAAGATGGTGCCCAGACCAAAGACTACATAACAACTACCAGGATGGACAGATGAGCATAATCCGTCAAAGTCTTCCTCCGCCAAAGCAGCAAGCACTAGCCGAGTAGCAGAAATTGTGGTGGACAACAATGTGAACGAAGGCAGCCCCGGTCCACTCTAGAATGGTAAACAACTTGGGCATGATGGCTGCCGTTTTCATCGCGGTAGAAGGCCACAACCTTCTCGTCCCAGATCGAAAGGACGTCGCACCGCTGACAGGCGAATTGGTTCCACCAAGGACCCGGAAGCAAGCACCATGGAGTACCAGGGGAGGGACATAACGAGTAGACCACATTGAGCTCCACAAGAATTTTGCCGTCACCATGGCAAGACCACGAAGGAGACGTGCATCGCAAGAAGTAACTCGAGCCAAATCGACACGGCAATAAAGGGCGACATTGCCAATGTCAACACTAAAGAATGAAGTCGCCATAGCAGCCACCAGCACACCCCAACACAGCAGCCCCCCCCCCCCAGTCCAAGGACGGCGCCTTTGGGAAGGGGGACGACACCGTAGCGCCGCCGTCATCCCCAAGCAGGACCAAGGGTTCCCCCTAGATGCAGGTGAGGGTGGGTGGGGGTTGAGATACCTCAGAAGACTCCAAGGAGTGGACTGGCACCGCGATGTTGTCATCGTTGTCGCCGCCGTCGCCGGCCAAGGGTTTCCCCCGGTCCCAAGAGCCCCACCATCCAATCGCCGCCCACCACCCAGATCCGACGAGCAAGGCCACACTGAAGCCCAGATCAAGCGGGATAGGGTGAAGGAGATGAAGTTGGCGATGGTCGATCCAGATCTGGCGGCCGGCCAACGGAAACCTCGGCCGATGTGAGCTCCCACCACCGGGTCCTCGCCGCCCACGCAAGCCAACGAAGACCGGCCGCACACCCGCAGCCACCCTCCATTGCAGGAAAGGCTCTACCCACCCTAACCGGGGCCGCCACCCCGGCACACCAAGCTCCCTGCGCGAGGCAGAAGTAGCCAGCCCCGCCACCACCTTTCTCGACACCGTGCGGGCTTGTCGGCAACTGTCTATGGTGGCGGCGAGATCTGGAGGGAGCGGGGAGGGGGGCGGTGTGACGTCCTCGATTCAATCGTACACTAATCATACACGCAAATGTGTACGATCAAGATCAAGGACTCACGGGAAGATATCACAACACAACTCTAGACACAAATTAAAATAATACAAGCTTTATATTACAAGCCAGGGGCCTCGAGGGCTCGAATACATAAGCTCGAATACACAAGAGTCAGCAGAAGCAACAATATCTGAGTACAGACATGAGTTAGACAAGTTTGCCTTAAGAAGGCTAGCACAAAAGTAACAACGATTGAAAAGGCAAGGCCTCCTGCCTGGGAGCCTCCTAACTACTCCTGGTCATCAGCGGTCTCCACGTAGTAGTAGGCACCGAGGTGTTTAAATAATAAATCAAGAAACATTCAGCATTGCGCTTCCAATGTTCTTGTTGATATACGAAGTACCATAGTCATGCTTCGAGGTAGCAATAACATGGTGTTTTGCGTAAGAGTTGGATCTGAAGATCACAAAAGATACAAAGGAACACTTCCAAGATTACCTCGGAGCGTAAGGAATAACCAAACACGACTAGGTCTGTGTTGGCAGGAAGTCAAGGATGTCATCGATGATATCACAAATCATCGAGGGGCAGGGATGGTATTTCTAGCCATGAATTCAATTGACATCTCTGAAGAAGCCAAAGTGTAGACGGTGATCACGACAGATTTTGCCGAGAGATTCTAGGAAGATGTCATCGAGCAGTGACGACAACAAACAAAAGGGTAGATGAAGTGAAAGGCCATGAGAACCACGGATCCCACACAAGCTCGAAATCAAACTTGTTGTTCGAGATGAAATGATAGGATGCGGAAGATCGACGCAAGCTTTGCTCGTCGTCGGAAGTTACTCCGGGCATAAGGACCAGGTAGCACAGTTAAAACTCACACTATAGTGATATAGCCAAACAGGCTAGGAATGACGTGAGGTGGTATCTAACTCCCCAGCAACAAAGTACTAGGAGTGTTGTATCACCGAGCGAAATCGATTCATTGTTCGGTGGTCTCGGTTGACGACAACCCAGATGCCGTGGAGTTACTATGACAGGGTAAAATACCACTCCATCGAAAAGTTCATAGGGCGTAGTACAATAGGATGGTATCCTTGAGATAGTAGGGGGGTAATACTCGAGATAGTTCAGTATAGGGGTTGGACAAGCATATTGATTTGCAGAACAAGTGCTTTAACTTGCCCGTGGCATGGGATCAAAGAAGAACAATCATAGTTGGGACCACGATTGCAAAGAATCAAATTACAGATGCAAGATGAGCTTATACCAAGGGACCATTTGATTATAAGAGAAGCTTCCATGATAAGATCTACATCGTGTCTATGGGCATGAACACAAAGTTCAAGGTCGACTCCCACTTCTCCAATGCATAACCTTTCATTCACTTCTCGCATTCAATGAAGTTGTAGTGTTGAAATGTTATCTGGCAAAACACCAGAAGAGTATGACTCGTGAAAACTCTTGGGTTCACATGGATTAAGGAAGGCATAGGTTCAACCCATAGGGGCATCTTGGGAACATATACCACAAACTCCACGAGTAAAATAACACAAGCTCGAAGGCAGAGCATGGTTGAGAAGGCAGAGGATACAATTTACCAAAGGCATTATGTATCTAAGGAAAGGCTCAAAAGGTTATTGAATATGAAGGACTTGTCAGATAAAATCCAACAAAGGATCTGGCGGTCCACATAGGATCTGATGTGAGTATCGGTACTCAACCATAAGAAGAAAGAATGCAAAGGCTTCGGATTATAGAAACATCTGAATAATTTGATGCTTAAATGCAAAGAAATCATGATTTCAAAAATAGAAGATCAGAAGCAGACGCTCTGATCAAAAGATAAGTAAGTTGAATAGCCCTCAGGATGTAATTGACGGCAATTTGATTGGTCGAGAAACAACTCTTGGTCAAATGATGTCCAAGCCGGAAGGATGAATTCTATGATCCGACCGAGGATTGCGAGCATCCGCAACATATTGAATCAACAGACTCAAAAGGATAGTGACAAAGGATGCCAATAAGATTACTAGACTTATGGGATTATCCATAATGCAAGCAGGCAAGGAGAATCAAGATTAATAGGCTGCAGAGGATTTTTGGAAGATTAGATAGTATTTCCAAGTATTTTGGAAAGCATATGAACAACTGGGGATGAACGGGTTCAGTGAATTATCCTAGTGCAAAAAGAAGCCGCAAAGCAGAAGGCACAATGGATTCTCAAAACAACGAAGACTACATCTTGTAATAGTAGGAGCAACTAGGTATGAAGGTACAAGCAGCAAGTATGTTATTCACGGGGATTATCTGTGGCCAGGAACTACAAGGCAGTGGGCACAGGGTCTCGAGAAACATCGAGGAGTATCTGCAGAATCTTATGGCAAAGCAAGCGATCATCGGTAATGTCGGGTCTCTCCGGGAGGAAGTGGTTACGGGAACCTAATGTCAGAGTTAGTAAAATGTTTAACCCGAATAGAAGAGAGATCAGAATCCCAGAGTATAGACGAGGAGTAAAAGATCCTAATACCACCCAATGGCGACGTGGGCCCGTAAGACACACAACCAATGTTAGTAAAAGTTTTTTAGTGACTAGACTCAACTTCGGCCAAGGAGTTGGAAAGGGGCTACCTACAGGCAGTCGGCTCTGATACCAACTTGTGACGCCCTCGATTCAATCATACACTAATCATACACGCAAATGCGTACGATCAAGATCAAGGACTCACGGGAAGATATCACAACACAACTCTAGACACAAATTAAAATAATACAAGCTTTATATTACAAGCCAGGGGCCTCGAGGGCTCGAATACATAAGCTCGAATACACAAGAGTCAGCGGAAGCAACAATATCTGAATACAGACATGAGTTAGACAATTTTGTCTTAAGAAGGCTAGCACAAAAGCAACAACAATCAAAAAGGCAAGGCCTCCTGCCTGGGAGCCTTCTAACTACTCCTGGTCATCAGCGATCTCCATGTAGTAGTAGGCACCGACGGTGGCATCTGGCTCCTGGGCTCTGACATCTGGTTGCATCAACAGGAAAGAAAAAGAAAGTGGGAAAAGGGGGAGGAAAGCAACCGTGAGTACTCATCCAAAGTACTCGCAAGCAAGGATCTACACTACATATGCAACATTATCAAAGGAAGACTGTATATGTGGTCTGGGCTGCAGAAATGCCAGATTAGAGAGAAGGCCTAGTCCTATTTAAAAACTAGCATCTTCTGGAAACCACCATCTTGCAGCAAACAGGAGGGAGTAGAGTAGCATAAAGTAAAGTAGTAGTAGTGTTATCAACCTCGGCCAGAGATCCTGTCTCGACTCCCTGCGAGAAAGCAATCCCAGAGCCATACTATCCAGTTCTCATCACAATCTAATTCTCATCACAAGTATCCCGTTCTAGTTGTATCGATCGGGATACAACTCCAAGTGTCCGTTACCGTAGGACAGGCTATCGCTAGATGTTTTCTTCCCTGCAGGGGTGCACCAACTTACCCACCACGCTCGATTAACTACGACCGGACACACTTTCCTGGGTCATGCCCGGCATCGGCCAAACAATACGCCGCTACCTGACCTAGACTTAACAGAGAGGTCAGCACGCCGGACTAAACCTATGCCCCCAGGGGTCATGGGCCATCTCCCCGGAAACTCCTGCACGTTGTGTACGCGGCCGGTGAGCAGACCTAGCTACCTCCTTCAACAAGGCAGGTGCTTACGCAGTCCAACCCGGCGCGCGCCGCTCAGTCGCTGACGTCTATTAAGCTTTGGCTGATGTATACGATGTAGAACGCCCATACTATGCGCACGTGATGGTTAGTGCTATCAGGCCAGAGGCCCCTCGGATCAAATATCCAAATCGTAGTGGATTAGGAACATGCGGTAACAAGTAGAGACTCACGAAATATGTGACCCCGTTGCCCCGTCTCGAGGACTTGCGGCAAGGGCTAAGAATGCCCGGCCACGCCTCGTAATTATCTCGTGGGCACCCTCCAAGTCAACCCGTCTCCACATCACTCGCAATTATGCTCGCGCGGGTACCCCTTAGGGTCGACCCGTCTTTAGTAACATGGTTCGGTGTAAAGTCATAGTAATCATAGTAACTGTGTGTCTAAACATCAAGGGGAAAACCCGAGGAATCACCCCCGGTGAACTCCACTCAATGTAATCATCAAGGTGAACGTAAGAGGAATCACCCCCGAGGTTCACACTTGAGGGGTTGCACGACAGAGTCGTATCGGAAGTGGTTAAGGCGGAATCACCCTCGATGACCATGACCGAATAGCTACACTACAGGGCTAACATCAGAAGTGCTGTAGAGGTCTCACCCTCGGCACTCGATAGTAACCCAGTAGTGTCGAGCAACTAAGGGGAAAGTGATGTGCGGTGCTGGGGCCTGGTCTTCGATCCCATTGATCGGGTCTTCTGATAATCCAGCGGGGCAGTCGAGACAAAGTGGGGGTCTCTGATGGGTCTCTACCCAACCTATACTAAATAGTTTAGGATAAGCAGGTAGGTAACAACAACATGTTACAATAAACAGGCTATGCATCAGAATAGGAGCAAACAATAACAGTAGCAAAATCTAATGCAAGCATGAAAGAATGGAATGGGCGATATCGGGATGATCAAAGGGGGGGCTTGCCTGGTTGCTCAGATGAGAAGGAGGAGTTGTCAGTGACGTAGTCGATCACAGCGGCATCAGCATCGTCACGGGGTCTACCGAAGAGAAGAGGGGGGAGAAACAGTAAATACATAGCAAGCAAGTGCATAACAGGACAATAGGCAGAGCTAGACGTGTTCTAACACGGTGCTACACAATACCGGTGAAGGGGGAAGTCAACCGAGAATGTTTTCCCGGTTCTGGACCTATGTTAGACAGATGACTGGAGGGGGAAAGTTCCATGTTCAAATAGTTAGAGACATTTGACAGGTAAACGGACCGCGTGTTCGGATTCGTCTCGTCGTTCTGAGCAACTTTCATGTATAAAACTTTTTCATCCGACTTATGGATTATTTTATATGAAATTCCAAAGTTTTAAACCGTATTTTGGAATTCCTGGAATTAATTAATAAATCGAATTAAATAGCAAAAATGGCTATGGGTACCCAAAAGTGTACCCAGCCAGAGTGTGCATGAGGCTGACAGGTGGGGTCCATGGGGTCTAGTCAACTGTTGACTGGTCAACGGGGTCAAACAGGGCCCGCAGGTCATAGACTGGGTCAACCCAGTCAATAGTTTGACTGGTCAAACTGGACAGGGGACCCACATGTAATTGTCAGAGGGAGGGTAAAACAATTAGTCTAAACTAATTTAAACAAGTGGGTCCACATGCCAATGTAGCAAACTAAATTAAAGGCTTAATTAGCAGGAGGATTATTAGTACTAATTAATTTTGGGCTAACAAGTTAGCCGGTCAACACTGGGGGGGTTTCCTCACGCACGCGTAGAGGCGGGACGGCGGCCACGGTGCTCCGCCGGCAGTCAGCGGCGACCGAAGCGGTCACACCGGGGAGCGGCAGGGCGACAGCGGGCGAGCAGGGGATGCGGCCGGGTAGGGCGGCGCGATGTAGGGATTGGCCGAGGCCTTGGTAGGTGCGGGTTGCGGCAGGGGAGGTGGCTGAAGCGACAGCAGCGGCAATGACCGAGCGGTGTTGGCAGCGAGGCAGCAACAGTGGTGGGCGCCGGCGGCTGTGGGACAGTGGCGGAGGCGGTAGTGGTCGCGGTCAGCGTGGGCGGGGCGCGCGAGCGCGCAGTCAGGAGCTCGCGGAGGGGAGCTCTGGTCATGGCAGTGGGGGCGGCTTACAGTGACGAATCGAGTGGGGAAAGGAATGAGGGATGAGGCTCACCAAGGGGAGGTCGACGGTGAGCTCGAGACGGGTCGGGGGCTTGCCGGAGCGCGGGACGACGACGAGACAGCGACGGGGGGCCGACGGAGCCGAGGTTGAAGAAGGGGATCGATGCATTGCCTCGATGCGTCTCTGGTCGGGATCTTCATGGAAGAGGTTGAGGACGACGAGGGGAACCACCTGGACGGCTTATCACGGCGCAGGGAGGACGATGGCCGCAACTACGATGGCGGCGTGGCCATGGATGCACGCAACCGAGCTCGGGATCAATTGTGGGAGATGATGGAGAGGGGGAGTGGTTAGGGTTCAGCGGGGTCGCGCGCGATGTTCTTATCCACCAGGAGGACCACCGGATGCTCGACATGACGACGACAGCGGCCATGGTGGGGGTGGATGCGTGCCACGCCATGGCCTCTGTCTCCTCTCTGTACAGAGGAACAGAAGAAGGGGAAAAGGCCGTGGTGGGCTGGGCCATGTGCATTGTGGTCACATATGGCCCGAAGACACGGTAGGATTTTAGTCTTTTCCTCTTTTTACATTTCTGCTTATTCACTTCACCATTGTTTCACATTTTAATTTAGTGCCAAATGAGTTTTGTTCAACATGAAACTTATCCCATAAATCAAGCACATTATTTATAGGAGTCACAAAAAGTTTGAGGCCAAAAGGAGTTGTCTAACCATTTTTAGCAATTGAAAAGGCCAATCTTAAATGCTGCTGGATCACTAAATAATTTCCAGGGGCACTTTGGGAATCCAAAAGAGGTTGGTTCCAACATGACAAATAGGTAGGGATTATTTGCCACACTCTAAACATTTTAGTTTTCATGTTTGACAAATTTGAATTTTTGACTTTGAATTTGAGTTTGAACATGAACAGTGATTTGGATCAAGTGAGGATTAGCAACAGTAATGTGATGACATGGCACCATTAATGGAGGATTACTGTAGCTTAACACTGGGGGTGTTACAAATCTCCTCCACTACAAGAAATCTCGTCCCGAGATTTAAGTGCGGAAGTAAAGAGTAACTTCGGGAGAACTGACCCTTATAGGGTTAATTATCTGGTGATCAATTCAGGGAATGTGGCAGAAGTATCTCTCGAGTTGAAACTGAAGAAAACATCAAGAGCAAAATAAGAAAGTACAATAGGAAGTTTCAAGCGAATGGACAAACGACCGATACCTGAACAGAGTGTGAGAAACGGGTTCAGAGCATCGGGAATAGATCATCTCTCAAAAGGTGGCTCGTGACATGATACGAAGCCAAATGCAAGAATATTTCAGAATTAAAGATATACAGGAGAGTCAGGTTCCGATCCTATGGAACTATGGGTTATGGGCCCACCATGTGGGTTAAAAGTAGAAAGGGGTCTGATAGCAAGGCATGTCAGATGATAGACTATCAGTTATGTTGCCAACAACATAGGTACCAAGGGCGAGGGACGAAGAGAACTATTTTCTTGCTCGTTGAACGAGGCGGACCAATAAGCAAAGTTCTCGTCCATCTGTGGTTACCAGAATGTCAACAACAATAATAACAAGGTCTTACTAACAAATTTTACACTGAGGTGTTTACATAAGCAGGGAATTATTACTGCTTAGATCTCATAAACAACAAGATAGGTTAAACAAAACAATGGAAAAGAAAAAGGTGATCATTAGATTAATCAGAACATTGGAAAGAAAAACGTGTTCAAACACAAGAATTGAGGGTATTCCTTCCCAAGGAAAGGCGCAGCATGAAATACATGATAGGACAGCAAGTTCAAAAGTATTTAGACAAAGGGGCAAGGGATGAATCATGATATTACCCACACCATGGTGTTTAAATAATAAATCAAGAAACATTCAGCATTGCGCTTCCAATGTTCTTGTTGATATATGGAGTACCATAGTCATGCTTCGAGGTAGCAATAACATGGTGTTTTGGGTAAGAGTTGGATCTAAAGATCACAAAAGATACAAAGGAACACTCCCAAGATTACCTCGGAACGTAAGGAATAACCAAACACGACTAGGTCTGTGTTGGCAGGAAGTCAAGGATGTCATCAATGATATCACAAATCATCGAGGGGTAGGGATGGTATTTCTAGCCATGAATTCAATTGACATCTCTGAAGAAGCCAAAGTGTAGACGGTGATCACGACAGATTTTGTTGAGAGATTCTAGGAAGATGTCATCGAGCAGTGACGACAACAAACAAAAGGGTAGATGAAGTGAAAGGCCATGAGAACCACGGATCTGACACAAGCTCGAAATAAAACTTGTTGTTCGAGATGAAATGATAGGATGCGGAAGATCGACGCAAGCTTTTCTCATCGTCGGAAGTTGCTCTGGGCATAAGGACCAGGTAGCACAGTTAAAACTCGCACTATAGTGATATAGCCAAATAGGCTAGGAATGACGTGAGGTGGTATCTAACTCCCCAGCAACAAAGTACTAGGAGTGTTGTATCACCGAGTGGAATCGATTCATTGTTCGATGGTCTCGGTTGACGACAACACAGATGTCGTGGAGTTACTATGACAGGGTAAAATACCACTCCATCGAAAAGTTCATAGGGCGTAGTACAATAGGATGATATCCTCGAGACAGTAGGGGGGTAATACTCGAGATAGTTCAGTATAGGGGTTGGACAAGCATATTGATTTGCAGAACAAGTGCTTTAACTTGCCCGCGACATGGGATCAAAGAAGAACAATCACAGTCGGGACCACGATTGCAAAGAATCAATTTACAGATGCAAGATGAGCTTATACCAAGGGACCATTTGATTATAAGAGAAGCTTCCATGATAAGATCTACATCATGTCTATGGGCATGAACACAAAGTTCAAGGTCGACTCCCACTTCTCCAATGCATAACTTTTCATTCACTTCTCGCATTCAATGAAGTTGTAGTGTTGAAATGTTATCTGGCAAAACACTAGAAGAGTATGACTCGTGAAAACTCTCGGGTTCACATGGATTAAGGAAGGCATAGGTTCAACCCATAGGGGCATCTTGGGAACATATACCACAAACTCCACGAGTAAAATAACACAAGCTCGAAGGCAGAGCATGGTTGAGAAGGCAGAGGATACAATTTACAAAAGGCATTATGTATCTAAGGAAAGGCTCAAAAGGTTATTCGGACTTGTCAGGTAAAATCCAACAAAGGATCTGGCGGTCCACATAGGATCTGATGTGAGTATCGGTACTCAACCAGAAGAAGTAAGAATGCAAAGGCTTCAGATTATAGAAACATCTGAATAATTCGATGCTTAAATGCAAAGAAATCATAATTTCAAAAATAGAAGATCAGAAGCAGATGCTCTGATCAAAAGATAAGTAAGTTGAATAGCCCTCGGGATGTAATTGACGATAACTTGATTGGTCGAGAAACAACTCCATGTCAAATGACGTCCAAGCCGGAAGGATGAATTATATGATCCGACCGAGGATTGCAAACATCCGCAACATATTGAATCAACGGACTCAAGAGGATAGTGACAAAGGATGCCAATAAGATTACTAGACTTATGGGATTATCCATAATGCAAGAAGGCAAGGAGAATCAAGATTAATAGGCTGTAGAGTATTTTCAAAAGATCAGATAGTATTTCCAAGTATTTTGGAAAGCATATGAGCAACTGGGGATGAATGGGTTCAGTGAATTATCCGTAGTGCAAAAAGAAGCCGCAAAGCAGAAGGCACAAAGGATTCTCGAAACAACGAAGAGTACATCTTGTAATAATAGGAGCAACTGGGTATGAAGGTACAAGCATCAAGTATGTTATTCACGGGGATTATCTCTGGTCAGGAACTGCAAGGCAGTGGGCACAGGTGTTGGAAATATGCCCTAGAGACAATAATAAAATGGTTATTATTGTATTTCCTTGTTCATGATAATTGTCTATTATTCATGCTATAATTGTATTGACCGGAAACCGCAATACATGTGTGAATACATAGACCACAACATGTCCCTAGTGAGCCTCTAGTTGACTAGCTCATTGATCAACAGATGGTCATGGTTTCCTGACCATGGACATTGGATGTCATTGATAACGGGATCACATCATTAGGAGAATGATGTAATGGACAAGACCCAATCCTAAGCCTAGCACAAGATCGTGTAGTTCATATGCTGAAGCTTTTCTAAATGTTAAGTATATTTTCCTTAGACCATGAGATTGTGCAACTCCCGGATACCGTAGGAATGCTTTGGGTGTGCCAAACGTCACAACGTAACTGGGTGGCTATAAAGGTGCACTACAGGTATCTCCAAAAGTGTCTGTTGGGTTGGCACGAATCGAGACTGGGATTTGTCACTCCGTGTGACGGAGAGGTATCTCTGGGCCCACTCGGTAGGACATCATCATAATGTGCACAATGTGATCAAGGAGTTGATCGCGAGATGATGTGTTATGGAACGAGTAAAGAGACTTGCCGGTAACGAGATTGAACAAGGTATCGAGATACCGACGATCGAATCTCGGGCAATTACTATACCGCTAGACAAAGGGAATTGTATACGGGGTTGATTGAATCCTTGACATCGTGGTTCATCCGATGAGATCATCGTGGAACATGTGGGCGACAACATGGGTATCGAGATCCCGCTGTTGGTTATTGGCCAGAGAGTTGTCTCAGTCATGTCTGCATGGTTCCCGAACCCGTAGGGTCTACACACTTAAGGTTCGATGACACTAGGGTTATAAAGGAAGTTTGTATGTGGTTACTGAATGTTGTTCGGAGTCCCGGATGAGATCCCGGATGTCACGAGGAGTTCTGGAATGGTCCGGAGGTAAAGATTTATATATATGGGAAATCCTATTTTGGTCACTGGGAAAGTTTCGGGTGCTATCGGTAACGTACTGGGACCACCGGGAGGGTCCCGGGGGTCCACCAGGTGGGGCCAGTGGCCCCAGAGGGCTGCGAGGGCCAAGTGTGGGAGGGGACCATCCCCAGGTGGGCTGGTGCGCCCCCCACCAGGGCCCAAGGTGCCTAGGGTTGAAAACCCTAGGGGAGGGGGCGCCTCCACCTTGCTTGGGGGGCAAGTCTCCCCCTCCTGGCCGCCGCCCCTCCCCTCTAGATGGGATCTGGAGGGGGGCGGCCCCCTCTCCCCTTCCCCTATATATAGTGGGGGTTTTGGGGCTGCCAAGGACATGAGTTTTTCCTCTCCTTGGCGCAGCCCTACCCCTCTCCCTCCTCGTCTCTCGCGGTGCTTGGCGAAGCCCTGCTGGAGTGCCACGCTCCTCCATCACCACCATGCCGTTGTGCTGCTGCTGGACGGAGTCTTCCCCAACCTCTCCCTCTCTCCTTGCTAGATCAAGGCATGGGATACGTCACCGGGCTGCACGTGTGTTGAACGCGGAGGTGTCGTCCGTTCGGCACTAGGATCTTCTGTGATTTGGATCACGACGAGTATGTCTCCCTCAGCCCCGTTCTCTTGAACGCTTCCGCTTAGTGATCTACAAGGGTATGTAGATGCACTCCCCTCTCTCTCGTTGCTAGTCTCTCCATAGATAGATCTTGGTGACTCGTAGGAAAATTTTGAATTTCTGCTACGTTCCCCAATAGTGGTATCAAAGCCAGGTTTATTGCGTAGATTCTGTGCACGAGTAGAACACAAATTGTTGTGGGCGTTTATTTTGTTCAATATGCTTACCGTTACTAGTCCTATCTTGTTTCGACGGTATTGTGGGATGAAGCAGCCCGGACCGACCTTACATGTACACTTACGTGAGACAGGTTCCACCGACTGACATGCACTTGTTGCATAAGGTGGCTAGCGGGTGCCAGTCTCTCCCACTTTAGTCGGATCGGATTCGATGAAAAGGGTCCTTATGAAGGGTAAATAGCAATTGGCATATCACGTTGTGGCTTTTGCGTAGGTAAGAAACGTTCTTGCTAGAAACCCATAGCAGCCACGTAAAACATGCAAACAACAATTAGAGGACGTCTAACTTGTTTTTGCAGGGTATGCTATGTGATGTGATATGGCCAAAAGAATGTGATGAATGATATGTGATGTATGAGATTGATCATGTTCTTGTAATAGGAATCACGACTTGCATGTCGATGAGTATGACAACCGGCAGGAGCCATAGGAGTTGTCTTTATTTATTGTGTGACCTGCGTGTCACTGAATAACGCCATGTAATTACTTTACTTCATTGCTAAACCGTTAACCATAGTAGTAGAAGTAATAGTTGGCGAGACAACTTCTGTCACATCCCTAGCTGCTGGTAGTGCTCTAGGCTAGCTCATGTGTGCATCATATTTAAATTCTGAAACCTAAACTGAGGAATTTTGGAAACCTCAAAATCTAATTAAAAGAAGGGCAAGCACCCTTTAAATTGCATTCTGTGAATCCAAAATGCCCTAAAAATAGTTTTGTGAATTTTGGCAAGAGTTATATATCAAACCAAAATTCTGGAATATTTTTAAGGAATTATTTGGTCTCTGAATTTAAATCAATAATCTATTTGAATTTGGGGATATATTCATAATATATAATGAATATGTTTTCAAATGCTTTGAAATGTTTTATGTACTTTTGGAATAGTCCAGAGAGGTAACATAAAATATTTCAGAATGTTTTGGCACTGTTTGAAATTATTTTGAATTTGAAAATAGTGGCAAAATAAAATAAAAAGGAAAACAGAACAGAAAAATTAAAAGGGACAGTACTTACCTGGCCTCACCCGTGCAGCCCACCAGAGCCGGCCCAGCTCCTGTGCTGGTCCAGCACTGTGCGGCCCAGCCCACCCCGGTCGCCACCGTCTTCAACCTCCTGCCAGTAGGCAGGAGGGCGTGTGCCCGACGCGCGCGCGCACGCTCCGGCCACCTCCTGCTTACCTGCTCGCCGCTGGAGGCACCCGAGGGAGCCACGCAGCCCCCGACCCCCTCCCCCTTCTCCCTCTCTCCCGCGTCCTCATCCTCTCCCCGGAACACTCTCCCCCTCCTCGGTTATCCTCACCGAGCGGAGCCCCTCGCCGCCGCTCGCCATAACCACGGCCACCGGGCCTCCCTCGCTCCCCCGACTAGCCCAGAGGCTCCGCCT
>NC_041391.1:133605952-133614007 GCF_002162155.2 Triticum dicoccoides
CCGACCCACGGTCCTCCGGAAGCCCTGCAATGCCGTCACCATCGCCGTTCCGTCGCCGGCCACCGAAGCTCCCCTCCGTCGATTCGCCGGACCCCGTGCCTCCCCTGCCTCGCCAGCAGCACCAGAAGAACCGCGGTGAGCCCTCGACCCGATTCCCCCTCTCCCCGTGCCCCACCTCCCTCTCTCGCTAGCCCCACCACTTTGCCCGAGGATCTCTCGCCGCCGGCCATGGCGTGGCCGTGGCCACAGCCACCCCAGCTCGTATCCGAGCCCACTGACGTGCTCACCGTGATCTCAGGAATCCGTAGCACGCCCCAGCTCCTCCTGCCGTGCTCCCTAACCCCGACCCCGAGATTGCCCGAACTCCGGCAGCCGCAAAGGAGCTCGCCGCCGGCAGCTCCGGCCACCCCAGCTGCTGTCACTTGCCTCTTTAGATGCGCCTTCCTCCCAGCTACCCGTAGAGCCTCTCCGCCGCCCGAATGGTCGCCGGAGGAGCGATCCCGAAGCCCTCCGCCGTGCCTGTTGCCGCCGGCGTTGAGTCGCCGGCCTGTTTAGGCCATTTGACCGGGGTTTGACCTCCCCTGGGTCATTTACATGTGGGCCCGGGGCCCTGCTAATTTAGTTTAGATGCTAATTAAAATTTAGCTAACCCACTGCCTCACTGACAGGTGGGCCCTACCCTTTAATTAACCCGGCTAACCATTTAGTTAAGTTATTTAAACTCTGTTAAATCACTGTGCAGCTGACATGTGGGTCCCATAGGTCAGGTTTGACCCGGGGCAGCCCTGTTGACTTGCTGACGCAAGCATGACGCAGTGCTGATGTCATAACTCATTTTCTGGATTTAATTTAATTCTGGAATTCCAGAAAATGCCTAAAACTTCAATAAATCATAGAAAATTAACCGTAACTCCAAATTAAATAATTTATATATGAAAAATTATCAGAAAAATTCAAGGAATCCATCTGTACCATTTTCATGCATGTTAGAACAACTTATCACCACTGTTTAGGACAAATGAAGTAAATGGCATTTGAATAATCACATATGGAGTTTGAATTTGAATTTTATATTCAAACCAACTTCATTTAATCTGTTGCTAGTTGCATTAGCCCAAAACACATTCATTTTGCCATGTCATGAGCATGCATCATATTGTGCATTGCATTGATTGTGTTCCTTTCTGTGTTGCCGGTATTGTCCCCTCTCGATAGACGTGATACCCGATGATGTGATCGTTGACACTGATGAAGACTCAATACTATCTTCAGAAGTGCCAGGCAAGCAAAACCCCCTTGTTCATTCCGATACAATCCTACTCTCTCGCTCCTGCTCTCTTTTAATGCATTAGGACAACACCGATTCATCTGTTACTCGCTGCGGTAGCTGAACCCCCTCATCCTCTGCATGACCTGTCATTGCCACAGTAAATAGATGAAACCCACTAGCATGAGTAGGAGTTGTTTGAGCCCTGTTGTGCCTACTCATTCATGTTTGTTTGTCATGCCTGCTACTGCTTAGAGTTGAGTCAGGTCTGATTCATCGGGGATGAATCAGAGGCGTGTGAACATGTCCTACTGTGTGTGAGCTAAGTGTGTGAACACGATTTGGTAAAGGTAGCGGTGAGAGGCCATGTAGGAGTACATGGTGGGTTGTCTCATTGTAGCCGTCCTCAGGAACTGAGTTCTGTGTTTGTGATCCATGATTCAGTTACTACCATACATTGGGCCCTGAAATATGACCCCGCTCGACTTCTTATTCACCCTTGTCCTCTGTCCAGGAGTTGCAAGTAGTTTCTGGTGTTTGTAGCTTACTGGAGGCCGTGGACAGCGCTGACCGTAGGGGTGGGCTGTGATGCGGTAGGTACGTGGCACGGTGTACCGGATGCCCGTTAGGTATCTCGGGAACCCTGTTCACATCGTTTGGGGCTGTGAGCGAAACTCCGGCCGGATCTCCTCATGGATGGAACCCGAATAGGCGATAAACCTGGACTAGAGACTTGAGTGTTTAGGTAGGTCGTGGTCTACACCCACGTCGGCTTTCGCTTGAAGTCTGCCGAGCACATGTCGTGTGCAGACGCTAAGTGGTGGAAACATGTATGAAGAAGTACACCCCTGCAGGGTTAACATCATCTATTCGAATAGCCGTGTCCGCGGAAAAGGACTTCTGGGTTGCTTATATCAGTTCATAGACAAGTGAAAGTGGATACTCTAAAATACGCAAGATAAGCGTGAGTGCTATGGATGGCGTTCTCGTAGGGAGACGGGAGCGAATCCATAGTGGTGTATTGATATGGTGAATATGTGGACTCGTGTGCGCCACCTCAAAGAGTTATTTGCAGTCGTAGTTCAGGTTAGCCACTGAGTCAAAGCTGGCTTGCTGCAGTTAAACCCCACCATCCCCTTTGTTGATAATGATGCATATGTAGATAGATCTGATGTAAGTCTTGCTGGGTACATTTGTACTCACGTTTGCCTATTTTATGTTTTTGCAGAGAGACTTCGGTCTCACTAGTAGTTTCGTGTGGACTTCGACGTTTAGCTTGATACCTCAGCTACGATCTTGTGCCCTCGGCAGGATCTGATAGATAGTCAGGCTTCTCAGCTTTTTCCATTTATAGATGCCTGTACTCAGACATGATAGCTTCCGCTTGTGCTTTGACTTGTATGCTCTGATTGTTGGGTCATGAGACCCATGATTGTAATATCTCGCTCCTCGGAGCCTATTGAATAGACTACTTGAGTCGTAGAGTCATTTTGTGATGCCATGTTGTATTGCACATATCGAGCATATTGTGTGTATGTTATTGAAATGCTTGGTATGTGTGGGATCTGACCGTCTAGTTGTTTATCTTTAGTAGCCTCTCTTACCGGGAAATGTCTCCTAGTGTTTCCACTGAGCCATGGTAGCTTGCTACTGCTCCGGAACACTTAGGCTGGCCGGCATGTGTCCTTCTTCGTTCCTGTGTCTGTCCCTTCGGGGAAATGTCACGCGATGAATACCGGAGTCCTGTTAGCCTGCTACAGCCCGGTTCACCGGAGTCCTGCTAGCCCAGTGCTACAGCCTGGATTCACTCGCTGATGACCGACACGTTCGATGCTGGGTCATGGATGCCTGTCCCTGTAAGTCTGTGCCACTTTGGGTTTACGACTAGCCATGTCAGCCCGGGCTCCTTATCATATGGATGCTAGCGACACTGTCATATACGTGTGCCAAAAGGCGCAAACGGTCCCGGGCAAAGGTAAGGCGACACCCGTGGGAATACCGTGCGTGAGGCCGCAAAGTAATATGAGGTGTTACCGGCTAGATCGATGTGACATCGAGTCGGGGTCCTGACAGCGTTGGTATCAGAGCTTGACTGCCTGTAGGATTACCAAGCCAAACTGGTCGAAGTTGAGTCTAGAAATTCTTTAGTTATATAAGGGAATTGATTGTGGGATGGAACGTAAGGCTCTTTTACTCCTTATACCTCATGGCCTTCTGATCTGAGTCATCATCTTATCTTTCCTGCGGGGATTAAAAACTAGGCTTTCTCTTCTTTCTATCAGGATCACGTATTACTAGTCCGTAGACTTATAAGATTGTTGGATTTAAGTCTCAGTTCAATTCCTACTACCTCCGTATGTTAATTGTTGATCTCGGAACCTTGATATTGTGCTTCTGAGTGGTTATGCCACCATTTTTGTGAATGTCTCAAATCTTTTCTGAGCATTTACAGCCGTTATGTTGTCCGAGTCATCCCAGGTTTCTAAGTAGTCTGATGCAATTGCAAAACCTTTCTTCCTGTTTCAATGTTCCCATGGGCCAGATTAACCACACTAATCAGTGAGTTGAGGTACTCCGTTACCTTGACATATATGTTGGAGATACTATTATGGCCCTAGGTGTTTAGGGAGTCACCTAGTAATCTAGCAATGTTTTGTGATCCCCAGTGTGATGATTCTGGCTTTTATTCTCGAAAGCATCCCGTGATGCCACTTAGTAGTAGGTATTCTACTCCTTGGGTTTTGAACCCGAGATTCACCCTACTTACTTCATGTTGATAGGAATAGCTAGCTCCCTTAGGTTATTAGTAACCTTTGCGATAGTCCTTGAAGTCCGTGGTATCTTCTTCTTCCAAATACCATGAACTACTTATGGCAGAAGTTCCTCGTTGAACTGAAATGTCACAACAGGATTATTCTTGATGAGTTCTCCGTTATATATTGTGACTCTGCCAGTTCTACCTTTCTGCATGGGTTATCCGGAAGAAACATGTTGAACTTGGTTCGACATATTAATCTATGCATCCACAACTCAGAAAATTATATGTTCCTTTGAGTTGTTCTCCTTAGTTGCATTCTGACCCTCGTCTATCAATTGATAGTCAAGAGTATGCGTGCGTTCGTTTATCGATGCCTATTACTCTTGTGGTCCGTCAAGCCATTCTGTCCTGAATGACTTGGAGAAACAAACTCCAGTACCTCTTCCATATCCAGGATTGGGTCAAAGAAGTTGTGCTCCGCAGATCAAATTGCTAATCCAGCTTTTGGTTCTGTTCTACCTTGGAGTATTACCATCTTTATATCAAGAATGTCATGGGAATTGCACACCATCCTATGCACTCTTGGTACAGTGATACTTCTTGCCATCATTGTTCATTCCTCGGTTCCTGTATTATTGTAACCGGAATGCCGACAAGTGAATCGTGATGTGTGAAATCAATACTCCTAGCAACCTTGTTGCTTGGTAGCTAAAGGACAATAATTTCATTCTTAGCGTGTTGTTTATTGAATCATCATTCTAAGATTGATCGTGCTACCTAGTCCTTATTTCCTGGTGCACTCTTTGATTGATGAGTTAGGATTTTGTCAAGTCCTCACTCATTTGATCATATCGTCTTGCCCTCAAAAGCAAGATTGTTCTCGAGCTTAGTAACATACCGGTGGTTCGTGACTTTCCAAATATCTTCTTGGAGGTGTTACCGGGTTGTCACCTGACCGCTATGTTGAGTTCGTGATCAAGTTGGTTTCTTGTGAACCACCTTCTCTCCAAGAATCGGTGTTAGATATCCCTGAGCTAGTTGGTTAAGCTAGACAACAACTTGGAGAGTTGGAAGATAAAAGCTTGTCTGACTTAGTTCGTTCCAAAGGGATATTCTTGTGTAGTGCGTGTTGAAGAAAGATGATATCTTCATCGATTGGTCCCTGTGATCAGTTGCTGGATCTATTGTCTTATCAATCCTTTGATTTGAGTGTGGGCTATCGTCAACTCAAATCAGAACCAACGATATTCGTAATGTTGTCTTACTCGTGGTTGATTCCTCGAGCATACACCATTATATCTTTGGTCTGACCAATGCTATCACCGTGTTCACTTAACTATGGAATTCCTTTTAAAAGGAAACCTAGATGAATTGTTGTTGAGCCCATTGACAACATCCTTGTCTTCTCCATAATTTTGTTGAACATTAAGCTAGTGTTGGAAATTTTTAAAAGCATTTGTTTATGCTAGTTCATGGAGCAAATGTTCGGATGTAAGAAGTGACTTCCTCCAGTCCATGTGCATGTGATGCAAGTTGCCGCCGTGGATTCGAGAAAGTCAATGTTGTTTTCTTGGAATCATTCCAAATCAGTCATGCACACGTGCGAAGAATTCTGTGGTTTGAAGACTTGCAACCTCCATTCTATATGGGTCCCTAGCACACCAAGCCACTGATTGATTTGTTCAAGATTAATAAGTTTTAAGTGCTAGTCCCGAAGGTACCAGATGGATTTGTACAAAACTTCGATATCCTCGCTGATGGTTCCCCTCCTGAACTCGGTAGTGTTTTATTATAAGACTACTTTGTGGTCATGCTTGTCTGGGACAACGTGTTCACATGTTGTAGCCGAACCAGCTCATGTTTTGGAGCTTGCTATCGTAATTCATTTCCCGAGAATCTCGCAACGTCATCTCGTCGATTGTGTTGCAAACTTCCGTTTTTCTTCCTAGACTCGATGAGTCTGGAATATCCTGACACCAACCAGATCTGAATCTCAGGCAGACATGATGGTTGGAATATTTCCCAAGAATTATAATATTGGTCGCGCGATAACCGGTAAACTGGATGTCGTGGCCAACACACCCAGCCGGAAGACCTGTTATTATAGTATCTTGATTGAAGAAGTTGGCCACCTCCCCATAGGGATTTCGTAGGATTACTCCCTAGTTGCCCCTATGGATTTCTGTGTTCCGAAGTCCGACCTTTTTACTTGATGTTCTAGATATCAAACCATATCTATGGGTGGGTTACACTAGCACATCAAGGAGAACATTAGAAGCGGAGTGCTAAATGTCTCTCGGTCGATCGTCCAGATTTTGTTCCTTGGCTCGCTAAGGTGAAATTTGAGAAAGTGTTATCCTCCTTTGCATCTGCATCGTCCATTGCTATTTATCATGGTAGTATGTTGTGTTGTCAGCATCCTTGACACGGATGTTGGTAAAACCTTGATGATTATGGAATTGCTCAAGTTCTTGAGAGCACGCACAAGCGCTACGTGTTATCATCGGCACTAGCTGGGATTGCCCCAGATTTCCTCGGTTATGCTATAACCACTCCAACAGTGAATTCACTCTCTATTGTTGGGTTCTTCCCCAGTTACTAGAATCATTCTCAGCATTTGCATTTTGTTCCCAGCTAGCACCGTCAATGTGCCATTCTACCATGGGTCTCTTCCATTTCCGGTGATAAGCAAAATTCATTCATTACGTTGTTTTCAACAAGGTAATCCACATCATCCAAGTCCGAGTATGCCATTCTACCGACCCCCTCCAAATGATCGCTTGTGATTACCTTAGGCTGGTATAAAGAGTTCCAATGATCTCTGAATCAAAAGTAATTCTTTTTGCCACTTAAGATAATAATCTACGAATCACCCTCCTCCAGGATGTTTCGTCGTGGTATCATGGCAACTCAACTCCTCGCTACGTTGACAATTGTTTACCACCTTCTTAAGTGTGGAATTGTTGTCCACCTAGTGAACCTTCGTCATCCGTCTCTTTCCACCCCTCTTGATGTGTAACTTGTGTCTCAACCCGAGAGATGGTCCTATGTCTCATTCCGTGAGTTGTTCGATCTTCGAGAAGACCGATCCTTCTAGAGTTTTCCTTTCCTCTTCTTTTCATGATTAGCTGGAGTTCTCAGAGCAAGACGACAAGACAAAGATGGTGTTCGAATCAACGTTCCTATGAAGTGCAACCTGGATCGTGAAGATTATACTAGTTGCGTTTACCTTTCACCTTACCCTACGCTTGAATCTCGAGACGAGATTCTTGTTTAGTGGGGGTGAGTTGTCACATCCCTAGCTGCTGGTAGTGCTCTAGGCTAGCTCATGTGTGCATCATATTTAAATTCTGAAACCTGAACTGAGGAATTTTGGAAACCTCAAAATCTAATTAAAAGAAGGGCAAGCACCCTTTAAATTGCATTCTGTGAATCCAAAATGCCCTAAAAATAGTTTTGTGAATTTTGGCAAGAGTTATATATCAAACCAAAATTCTGGAATATTTTTAAGGAATTATTTGGTCTCTGAATTTAAATCAATAATCTATTTGAATTTGGGGATATATTCATAATATATAATGAATATGTTTTCAAATGCTTTGAAATGTTTTATGTACTTTTGGAATAGTCCAGAGAGGTAACATAAAATATTTCAGAATGTTTTGGCACTGTTTGAAATTATTTTGAATTTGAAAATAGTGGCAAAATAAAATAAAAAGGAAAACAGAACAGAAAAATTAAAAGGGACAGTACTTACCTGGCCTCACCCGTGCAGCCCACCAGAGCCGGCCCAGCTCCTGTGCTGGTCCAGCACTGTGCGGCCCAGCCCACCCCGGTCGCCACCGTCTTCAACCTCCTGCCAGTAGGCAGGAGGGCGTGTGCCCGACGCGCGCGCGCACGCTCCGGCCACCTCCTGCTTACCTGCTCGCCGCTGGAGGCACCCGAGGGAGCCACGCAGCCCCCGACCCCCTCCCCCTTCTCCCTCTCTCCCGCGTCCTCATCCTCTCCCCGGAACACTCTCCCCCTCCTC
>NC_041391.1:133614407-133640727 GCF_002162155.2 Triticum dicoccoides
CTCGCTCCCCCGACTAGCCCAGAGGCTCCGCCTCGACCCCCTCCTTCCTCCCCACCGACCCACGGTCCTCCGGAAGCCCTGCAACGCCGTCACCATCGCCGTTCCGTCGCCGGCCACCGAAGCTCCCCTCTGTCGATTCGCCGGACCCCGTGCCTCCCCTGCCTCGCCAGCAGCACCAGAAGAACCGCGGTGAGCCCTCGACCCGATTCCCCCTCTCCCCGTGCCCCACCTCCCTCTCTAGCTAGCCCCACCACTTTGCCCGAGGATCTCTCGCCGCCGGCCATGGCGTGGCCATGGCCACAGCCACCCCAGCTCGTATCCGAGCCCACTGACGTGCTCACCGTGATCTCAGGAATCCGTAGCACGCCCCAGCTCCTCCTGCCGTGCTCCCTAACCCCGACCCCGAGATTGCCCGAACTCCGGCAGCCGCAAAGGAGCTCGCCGCCGGCAGCTCCGGCCACCCCAGCTGCTGTCACTTGCCTCTTTAGATGCGCCTTCCTCCCAGCTACCCGTAGAGCCTCTCCGCCGCCCGAATGGTCGCCGGAGGAGCGATCCCGAAGCCCTCCGCCGTGCCTGTTGCCGCCGGCGTTGAGTCGCCGGCCTGTTTAGGCCATTTGACCGGGGTTTGACCTCCCCTGGGTCATTTACATGTGGGCCCGGGGCCCTGCTAATTTAGTTTAGATGCTAATTAAAATTTAGCTAACCCACTGCCTCACTGACAGGTGGGCCCTACCCTTTAATTAACCCGGCTAACCATTTAGTTAAGTTATTTAAACTCTGTTAAATCACTGTGCAGCTGACATGTGGGTCCCATAGGTCAGGTTTGACCCGGGGCAGCCCTGTTGACTTGCTGACGCAAGCATGACGCAGTGCTGATGTCATAACTCATTTTCTGGATTTAATTTAATTCTGAAATTCCAGAAAATGCCTAAAACTTCAATAAATCATAGAAAATTAACCGTAACTCCAAATTAAATAATTTATATATGAAAAATTATCAGAAAAATTCAAGGAATCCATCTGTACCATTTTCATGCATGTTAGAACAACTTATCACCACTGTTTAGGACAAATGAAGTAAATGGCATTTGAATAATCACATATGGAGTTTGAATTTGAATTTTATATTCAAACCAACTTCATTTAATCTGTTGCTAGTTGCATTAGCCCAAAACACATTCATTTTGCCATGTCATGAGCATGCATCATATTGTGCATTGCATTGATTGTGTTCCTTTCTGTGTTGCCGGTATTGTCCCCTCTCGATAGACGTGATACCCGATGATGTGATCGTTGACACTGATGAAGACTCAATACTATCTTCAGAAGTGCCAGGCAAGCAAAACCCCCTTGTTCATTCCGATACAATCCTACTCTCTCGCTCCTGCTCTCTTTTAATGCATTAGGACAACACCGATTCATCTGTTACTCGCTGCGGTAGCTGAACCCCCTCATCCTCTGCATGACCTGTCATTGCCACAGTAAATAGATGAAACCCACTAGCATGAGTAGGAGTTGTTTGAGCCCTGTTGTACCTACTCATTCATGTTTGTTTGTCATGCCTGCTACTGCTTAGAGTTGAGTCAGGTCTGATTCATCGGGGATGAATCAGAGGCGTGTGAACATGTCCTACTGTGTGTGAGCTAAGTGTGTGAACACGATTTGGTAAAGGTAGCGGTGAGAGGCCATGTAGGAGTACATGGTGGGTTGTCTCATTGTAGCCGTCCTCAGGAACTGAGTTCTGTGTTTGTGATCCATGATTCAGTTACTACCATACATTGGGCCCTGAAATATGACCCCGCTCGACTTCTTATTCACCCTTGTCCTCTGTCCAGGAGTTGCAAGTAGTTTCTGGTGTTTGTAGCTTACTGGAGGCCGTGGACAGCGCTGACCGTAGGGGTGGGCTGTGATGCGGTAGGTACGTGGCACGGTGTACCGGATGCCCGTTAGGTATCTCGGGAACCCTGTTCACATCGTTTGGGGCTGTGAGCGAAACTCCGGCCGGATCTCCTCATGGATGGAACCCGAATAGGCGATAAACCTGGACTAGAGACTTGAGTGTTTAGGTAGGTCGTGGTCTACACCCACGTCGGCTTTCGCTTGAAGTCTGCCGAGCACATGTCGTGTGCAGACGCTAAGTGGTGGAAACATGTATGAAGAAGTACACCCCTGCAGGGTTAACATCATCTATTCGAATAGCCGTGTCCGCGGAAAAGGACTTCTGGGTTGCTTATATCAGTTCATAGACAAGTGAAAGTGGATACTCTAAAATACGCAAGATAAGCGTGAGTGCTATGGATGGCGTTCTCGTAGGAGACGGGAGCGAATCCATAGTGGTGTATTGATATGGTGAATATGTGGACTCGTGTGCGCCACCTCAAAGAGTTATTTGCAGTCGTAGTTCAGGTTAGCCACTGAGTCAAAGCTGGCTTGCTGCAGTTAAACCCCACCATCCCCTTTGTTGATAATGATGCATATGTAGATAGATCTGATGTAAGTCTTGCTGGGTACATTTGTACTCACGTTTGCCTATTTTATGTTTTTGCAGAGAGACTTCGGTCTCACTAGTAGTTTCGTGTGGACTTCGACGTTTAGCTTGATACCTCAGCTACGATCTTGTGCCCTCGGCAGGATCTGATAGATAGTCAGGCTTCTCAGCTTTTTCCATTTATAGATGCCTATACTCAGACATGATAGCTTCCGCTTGTGCTTTGACTTGTATGCTCTGATTGTTGGGTCATGAGACCCATGATTGTAATATCTCGCTCCTCGGAGCCTATTGAATAGACTACTTGAGTCGTAGAGTCATTTTGTGATGCCATGTTGTATTGCACATATCGAGCATATTGTGTGTATGTTATTGAAATGCTTGGTATGTGTGGGATCTGACCGTCTAGTTGTTTATCTTTAGTAGCCTCTCTTACCGGGAAATGTCTCCTAGTGTTTCCACTGAGCCATGGTAGCTTGCTACTGCTCCGGAACACTTAGGCTGGCCGGCATGTGTCCTTCTTCGTTCCTGTGTCTGTCCCTTCGGGGAAATGTCACGCGATGAATACCGGAGTCCTGTTAGCCTGCTACAGCCCGGTTCACCGGAGTCCTGCTAGCCCAGTGCTACAGCCTGGATTCACTCGCTGATGACCGACACGTTCGATGCTGGGTCATGGATGCCTGTCCCTGTAAGTCTGTGCCACTTTGGGTTTACGACTAGCCATGTCAGCCCGGGCTCCTTATCATATGGATGCTAGCGACACTGTCATATACGTGTGCCAAAAGGCGCAAACGGTCCCGGGCAAAGGTAAGGCGACACCCGTGGGAATACCGTGCGTGAGGCCGCAAAGTAATATGAGGTGTTACCGGCTAGATCGATGTGACATCGAGTCGGGGTCCTGACAACTTCATGGAAACATGATGATGGAGATCATGGTGTCATGCCGGTGACGATGATGATCATGGAGCCCCGAAGATGGAGATCAGAAGGAGCAAAATGATATTGGCCATATCATGTCACTTTTTGATTGCATGTGATGTTTATCATGTTTTTGCATCTTATTTGCTTGGAACGACGGTAGTAAATAAGATGATCCCTCATAATAATTTCAAGAAAGTGTTCCCCCTAACTGTGCACTGTTGCGAAAGTTCGTTGTTTCGAAGCACCACGTGATGATCGGGTGTGATAGATTCCAACGTTCACATACAACGGGTGTAAGCCAGATTTACACACGCGAAACACTTAGGTTGACTTGACGAGCCTAGCATGTACAGACATGGCCTCGGAACACAAGAGACCGAAAGGTCGAACATGAGTCGTATAGTGGATATGATCAACATGAAGATGTTCACCGATGATGACTAGTCCATCTCACGTGATGATCGGACACGGCCTAGTTGACTCGGATCATGTATCACTTAGATGACTAGAGGGATGTCTATCTGAGTGGGAGTTCATAAGATGAACTTATTTATCCTGAACATAGTCAAAAGGTTTTTGCAAATTATGTCGTAGCTCGCATTTTAGTTCTACTGTTTTAGATATGTTCCTAGAGAAAATTTAGTTGAAAGTTGATAGTAGCAATCATGCGGATTGAGTCTGTAAACTGAGGATTGTCCTCATTGCTGCATAGAAGGCTTATGTTCTTAATGCACCGCTCGGTATGCTGAACCTCGAACATCGTTTGTGGATGTTGCGAACATCTGACATACATGTTTTGATGACTACGTGATAGTTTAGTAGGTAATGTTATATGGTTTAGAATTGAGGCACCGAAGACATTTTTGAAATGTCGCAGAACATATGAGATGTTCCAAGAGCTAAAATTGCGATTTCAGGCTTGTGCCCACATCAAGAGGTATAAGACCTCCGACGAGCTTCTTGGCCTACAAACTAAGGGAGAAAAGCTCAATCGTTGAACTTGTACTCAGATTGTCTGGGTACAACAATCACTTGAATCAAGTGGGAGTTAATCTTCCAGATGAGATAGTGATGTTTCTCCAAAGACATTGCCACCAAGCTACTAGAGCTTCATGATGAACTATAACACATCAGGGATAGATATGATGATCCTTAAAATATTCACGATGTTTGACACCACAAAAGTAGAAATCAAGAAGGAGTATCAATCGTTGATGGTTAGTGAAACCACTAGTTTCAAGAAGGGCAAGGGCAAGAAGGGGTAATTCATGAAACGACAAATCAGTTGCTGCACCAGTGAAGAAACCCAGGGTTGAACCCAAACCCGAGACTAAGTGCTTCTGTAATGAGAGGAACGGACACTGAAGCAGAACCATCCTAGATACTTGGTAGATAAGAAGGCAGGCAAGGTCAACAGAAGTATATTGGATATACATTATATTAATGTGTACTCTACTAGTACTCCTAGTAGCACCATGGTAATAGATATCTGTTCGGTTGCTAAGTGTTAGTAACTCGAAATAAAAGAGCTATGGAATAAACGGAGACTAGCTAAAGGTGAGATAACGATGTGTGTTGGAAGTGTTTCCAAAGGTTGATGTGATCAAGCATCGCCTGCTCCCTCTACCATCGAGATTGGTGTTAAACCTAAATAATTGTTATTTGGTGTTTGCGTTGAGCATAGACATGATTGGATTATGTCTATCGCAATACGGTTATTCATTTAAGGAGAATAATGGTTACTCTGTTTATTTGAATAATACCTTCAATGGTCTTGCACCTAAAAGAATGGTTTATTGAATCTCGATCGTAGTGATACACATTTTCATGCCAAAAGATATAAGATAGTAATGATAGTACCACTTACTTGTGGCACTGCCATGTAAGTCATATTGGTATAAAACGCATGGAGAAGCTCCATGTTGATGGATCTTTGGACTCACTCATTTTTGAAAAGTTTGAGACATGCAAACCATGTCTATTGGTGTATACGCATGAAGAAACTCCATGTAGATGGATCATTTGGACTCACTTGATTTTTAATCACTTGAGACATGCAATCATACCACATGGGCAAGATGACTGAAAAGCCTCGTTTTCAGTAAGATGGAACAAGAAAGCAACTTGTTGGAAGTAATACATTTTGATGTGTGCAGTCCAATGAGTGGTGAGGCACGCAGTGGATACCGTTATGTCCTTACTTCACAGATGATTTGAGTAGATGCTGAGTATATTTACTTGATGAAACACAAGTCTGAATTATTGAAAGGTTCAAGTAATTTTAGAGTGAAGTTGAAGATCTTCGTGACAAGAGGATAAAATGTCTATGATATGATCATAGAGATGATATCTGAGTTGCGAGTTTGGTACACAATTGAGACATTGTGGAAATTGTTTCACAACTAACACCGCCTGGAACACCATAGTGTGATGGTGTGTCCGAACATCATAGCTGCACCCCATTGGATATGCTGCATACCATGATGTCTCTTATCGAATTACCACTATCGTTCATGGGTTAGGCATTAGAGACAACCACATTCACTTTAAATAGGGCACCACGTAATTCCATTGAGATGACATCGTATGAACTATGGTTTAGAGAAACCTAAGCTGTCGTTTCTTGGAAGTTTGGGGCTGAGACGCTTATGTGAAAAAGTTTCATCGTGATAAGCTCGAACCCAAAATAGATAAATGCATCTTCATAGGATACCCAAAATGGTTGGGTATACCTCCTATCTCAGATCCGGAAGCAAAAGTAATTGTTTCTAGAAATGGGTCCTTTCTCGAGGAAAAGTTTCTCTCGAAAGAATTGAGTGGGAGGATGGTGGAGACTTGATAAGGTTGTTGAACCATCACTTCAACTAGTGTGTAGCAGGGCACAGGAAGTTGTTCCTGTGGCACCTACACAATTGAAGTGGAAGTTGATGATAGTGATCATGAAACTTCGGATCAAGTCACTACCAAACCTCATAGGACGACAAGGACAGGTACTGCTTTAGAGTGGTATGGTGATCCTGTCTTGGAGGTCATGTTGCTAGACAACAATGAACCTACGAGCTATGGAGAAGCGATGGTGGGCCCGGATTACGAAAAATGGCTCGAGGCCATATAATCCGAGAGAGGATCCATGTATGAAAACAAAGTATAAACTTTGGAAGAAACACTTGATGGTCGTAAGGCTGTTGGGTAGAGATGGATTTTAAAAAGGAAGTCAGACAATGATGGTAAGTATCACCATTAAGAAAGCTTGACTTTTCGTTAAGATGTTTTCCGACAAGTTCAAGGAGTTGACTACGATGAGACTTTCTCACTCGTAGCGATGCTAAGAGTCTGTTGGAATTATATTAGCATTTACTGCATGATTTATGAAATCTTGTAGATAGGATGTCAAAAACATTGTTTCCTCGACGATATTCTTGAGGAAAGGTTGTATGTGATACAACCAGAAGGTTTTGTCAATCCTGAAAGATGCTAACAAGTGTGCAAAGCTCCAGCAATCCTTCTAGGGACTGGAGTAAGCATCTCGGAGTTGGAATATATGCTTTGATGAGATGATCAAAGATTTTGGGTTTATACAAAGTTTATGAGAAACTTGTATTTCCAAAGAAGTGAGTGGGAGCACTATAGCATTTCTGATGAGTACATGTTGTTGACATATTGTTGATCGGAAATGATGTAGAATTTCTAGAAAGCATATAGGGTTATTTGAAAAGTGTTTTTCAATGGAGAACCTGGATTAAGCTACTTGAACATTGAGCATCAAGATCTATAAGGATAGACCAAAACACTTAATAGTACTTTCAAATGAATACATACCGTGACAAGATTTTGAAGGAGTTAAAAATAGATCAGCAAAGAAGGAGTTCTTGGCTGTGTTATATGGTGTGAGTATTGAGTAAGACTCAAGACATGACCACGGCAGAAGAGAGAGAAAGGACGAAGGTCGTCCCCTATGCTTCAGACGTAGGCTCTATATTATGCTATGCTGTGTACCGCACCGGAAGTGTGCCTTGCCATGAGTCAGTCAAGGGGTACAAGAATGATCCAGGAATGGATCACAGGACAGCGATCAAACTTATCCTTAGTAACTAGTAGACTAAGGAATTTTCTCGATTATGGAGGTGGTAAAAGAGTTCGTCGTAAAGAGTTACGCCGATGCAAACTTTGACACTAATCCGGATTATTCTGAGTAGTAAACCGGATTCGTATAGTAGAATAGTTATTTGGAATAGCTCCAAATAGAGCGTGGCAGCTGCATCTAGGAGATGACATAGAGATTTGCAAAGCACACACGGATCTGAAAGGTTCAGATCCGTTGACTAATAACCTCTCTCACAAGCGAGATATGATCAAACCCCAAGGGTGTCGATTCATTACAATCACATAGTGATGTGAACTAGATTATTAACTCTAGTGCAAGTGTGAGACTGTTGGAAATATGCCCTAGAGGCGATTATAAAATGGTTATTATTGTATTTCCTTGTTCATGATAATTGTCTATTATTCATGCTATAATTGTATTGACCGGAAACCACAATACATGTGTGAATACATAGACCACAACATGTCCCTAGTGAGCCTCTAGTTAACTAGCTCGTTGATCAATAGATGGTCATGGTTTCCTGACCATGGACATTGGATGTCATTGATAACGGGATCACATCATTAGGAGAATGATATGATGGACAAGACCCAATCCTAAGCCTAGCACAAGATCGTGTAGTTCGTATGCTGAAGCTTTTTAAATGTCAAGTATCTTTTCCTTAGACCATGAGATTGTGCAACTCCCGGATACCGTAGGAATGCTTTGGGTGTGCCAAACGTCACAACATAACTGGGTGGCTATAAAGGTACACTACGGGTATCTCCGAAAGTGTCTATTGGGTTGGCACGAATCAAGACTGGGATTTGTCACTCCGTGTGACGGAGAGGTATCTTTGCGCCCACTCGGTAGGACATCATCATAATGTGTACAATGTGATCAAGGAGTTGATCGCGGGATGATGTGTTACGAAATGAGTAAAGAGACTTGCCGGTAACGAGATTGAACAAGGTATCGGGATACCGATGATCGAATCTCGGGCAAGTACTATACCGCTAGACAAAGGGAATTGTATATGGGATTGATTGAATCCTTGACACCGTGGTTCATCCGATGAGATCATCATGGAACATGTGGGAGCCAACATGGGTATCCAGATCCCGATGTTGGTTATTGGCCAGAGAGTTGTCTCGGTCATGTCTGCATGGTTCCCGAACCCGTAGAGTCTACACACTTAAGGTTCGATGACGCTAGGGTTATAAAGGAAGTTTGTATGTGGTTACCGAATGTTGTTCGGAGTCCTGGATGAGATCCCGGACGTCACGAGGAGTTCCGGAATGGTCCGGAGGTAAAGATTTATATATAGGAAATCTTGTTTTGGTCACCGGAAAAGTTTTGGGTGCTATCGGTAAGGTACCGGGACCACCGGGAGGGTCCCGGGGGTCCACCAGGTGGGGCCACTGGCCCCAGAGGGCTGCATGGGCCAAGTGAAGGAAATATGCCCGAGAGGCAATAATAAAGTTATTATTTATTTCCTTATATCATGATGAATGTTTATTATTCATGCTAGAATTGTATTAACCGGAAACATGATACATGTGTGAATACATAGACAAACTAAGTGTCACTAGTATGCCTCTACTTGACTAGCTCGTTTTTCAAAGATGGTTATGTTTCCTAGCCATGGACAAAGAGTTGTCATTTGATTAACGAGATCACATCATTAGGAGAATGATGTGATTGACTTAACCCATTCCGTTAGCTTAGCACTTGATCGTTTAGTATGTTGCTATTGCTTTCTTCATGACTTATACATGTTCCTATGACTATGAGATTATGCAACTCCCGTTTACCGGAGGAACACTTTGTGTGCTACCAAACGTCACAACGTAACTGGGTGATTACAAAGGAGCTCTACAGGTGTCTCCGAAGGTACATGTTGGGTCGGCGTATTTCGAGATTAGGATTTGTCACTCCGATTGTCGGAGAGGTATCTCTGGGCCCTCTCGGGAATGCACATCACTATAAGCCTTGCAAGCAATGTGGCCAATCAGTTGGTTACGGAATGATGCATTACATAACAAGTAAAGAGACTTCCGGTAACGAGATTGAGCTAGGTATTGAGATACCGACGATCGAATCTCGGGCAAGTAACATACCGATGACAAAGGGAACAACGTATGTTGTTGCGCGGTTTGACCGATAAAGATCTTCGTAGAATATGTAGGAGCCAATATGAGCATCCAGGTTCCGCTATTGTTTATTGAGCGGAAACGGTTCTCGGTCATGTCTACATAGTTCTCGAACCCGTAGGGTCTGCACGCTTAAGGTTTCGATGACAGTTATATTATGAGTTTATGAGTTTTGACGTATCGAAGGAGTTCGGAGTTCCAGATGAGATCAGGGACATGACGAGGAGTCTCAAAATGGTCGAGACGTAAAGATCGATATATTGGACGACTATATTCGGACATCGGAAAGGTTCCGAGTGATTCGGGTATTTTTCGGAGTACTGGAGAGTTACGGGAATACGTATTGGGCCTTATTGGGCCATACGGGAAAGAAGGAAAAGGGCCTCAAGGGTGGCCGCACCCCTCCCTTTGGTCTGGTCCGAATTGGACTAGGGAAGGGGGGCGCCCCCTTCCTTCCTTCTCCTTTTCCCTTCCTCTTTTCCTATTCCATATGGGAGGTGGAATCCTACTAGGACTAGGGAGTCCTAGTAGGACTCCACACTTGGTGCGCCCCCTCCTAGGGTCGGCCTCCTCCTCCCTTGCTCCTTTATATACGGGGGCAGGGGGGCACCCCATGACACACAAGTTGATCTTCGTGATCGTTCCTTAGCCGTGTGCGGTGCCCCCTTCCACCATATTCCACCTCGGTCATATCGTTGCGGTGTTTAGGCGAAGCCCTGCGTCGGTAGAACATCATCATCGTCACCACACCGTCGTGCTGACGGAACTGATCCCCGACACCCTGCTGGATCGGAGTCCGGGGATCGTCATCGAGCTGAACGTGTGCTGAACTCGGAGGTGCCGTACGTTCGGTGCTTGGATCGGTCGGATCGTGAAGACGTACGACTACATCAACCGCGTTGTCATAACGCTTCCGCTTATGGTCTACGAGGGTACGTGGACGAACACTCTCCCCTCTCGTTGCTATGCCATCACCATGATCTTGCGTGTGCGTAGGAAATTTTTTGAAATTACTACGTTCCCCAACAGTGGTATTAGAGCCTGGTTTTATGCGTAGATGTCACATGCACGAGTAGAACACAAGTGAGTTGTGGGCGATACAAGTCATACTGCTTACCAGCATGTCATACTTTGGCTCAGCGGTATTATGAGATGAAGCGGCCCGGACCGACATTACGCGTACACTTACGCGAGACTGGTTTCACCGTTATGAGCACTCGTGCTTAAAGGTGACTAGCGGGTGTTTATCTCTCTCACTTTAGCTGAATCGAGTGTGGCTACGCCCGATCCTTGCGAAGGTTAAAACAGCATTAACTTGACGAACTATCGTTGTGGTTTTGATGCGTAGGTAAGAACGGTTCTTCCAAAGCCCGTAGCAGCCACGTAAAATTTGCAACAATAAAGTAGAGGACGTCTAACTTGTTTTTGCAGGGCATGTTGTGATGTGATATGGTCAAGACATGATGCTATATTTTATTGTATGAGATGATCATGTTATGTAACCGAAGTTATCGGCAACTGGCAGGAGCCAAATGGTTGTCGCTTTATTGTATGAAATGCAAACGCCCTGTAATTGCTTTACTTTATCACTAAGCGGTAGCGATAGTCGTAGAAGCAATAAGATGGCGTAACGACAACGATGCTACGATGGAGATCAAGGTGTCGCGCCGGTGACGATGGTGATCACGACGGTGCTTCGAAGATGGAGATAACAAGCACAAGATGATGATGGCCATATCATATCACTTATATTAATTGCATGTGATGTTTATCCTTTATGCATCTTATCTTGCTTTGATTGACGGTAGCATTTTAAGATGATCTCTCACTAAATTATCAAGAAGTGTTCTCCCTGAGTATGCACCGTTGCGAAAGTTCTTCGTGCTGAGACACCACGTGATGATCGGGTGTGATAGGCTCTACGTTCAAATACAACGGGTGCAAAACAGTTGCACACGCGGAATACTCAGGTTAAACTTGAAGAGCCTAGCATATAACAGATATGGCCTCGGAACACGGAGACCGAAAGGTCGAGCGTGAATCATATAGTAGATATGATCAACATATTGATGTTCACCATTGAAACTACTCCATCTCACGTGATGATCGGACATGGTTTAGTTGATTTGGATCACGTGATCACTTAGAAGATTAGAGGGATGTCTATCTAAGTGGGAGTTCTTAAGTAATATGATTAATTGAACTTTAATTTATCATGAACTTAGTCCTGGTAGTATTTTGCAAATTATGTTGTAGAACAATAGCTTGCGTTGTTGCTTTCATATGTTTATTTTGATATGTTCCTAGAGAAAATTGTGTTGAAAGATGTTAGTAGCAATGATGCGGATTGGATCCGTGATCTGAGGTTTATCCTCATTGATGCACAGAAGAATTATGTCCTTAATGCACCGCTAGGTGACAGACCTATTGCAGGAGCAGATGCAGACGTTATGAACGTTTGGCTAGCTCAATATGATGACTACTTAATAGTTTAGTACACCATGCTTAACGGCTTAGAATCGGGACTTCAAAGGCGTTTTGAACGTCATGGACCATATGAGATGTTCCAGGAGTTGAAGTTAATATTTTAAGCAAATATCCGAGTTGAGAGATATGAAGTCTCCAACAAGTTCTATGGCTAAAAGATGGAGGAGAATCGCTCAACTAGTGAGCATGTGCTCAGATTGTCTGGGTACTACAATCGCTTGAATCAAGTGGGAGTTAATCTTCCAGATAAGATAGTGATTGACAGAGTTCTCTAGTCACCATCACCAAGTTAGTAGAACTTTGTGATGAACTATAGTATGCAAGGGATGACGAAAACGATTCCCGAGCTCTTCGTGATGTTGAAATCGACGAAGGTAGAAATCAAGAAAGAGCATCAAGTGTTGATGGTTGACAAGATCACTAGTTTCAAGAAAAGGGCAAAGGGAAAGAAAGGGAACTTCAAGTAGAATGACAAGCAAGTTGTCAGTCCCGCGAAGAAACCCAAAGCTGGACCAAAGCCTGAAACTGAGTGATTATACTGCAAAGGAAATGGTCACTAGAAGCGGAAATGCCCTGAATATTTGGTGGATAAGAAGGATGGCAAAGTGAACAAGGGTATATTTGATATACATGTTATTGATGTGTACTTTACTAGTGTTTATAGTAGCCCCTGAGTATTTGATGCTTGTTCGGTTGCTAAATATTAGTAACTCGAAACAGGAGTTACAGAATAAACAGAGACTAGTTGAAGGGGAAGTGACGATGAGTGTTGGAAGTGGTTCCAAGATTGATATGATCATCATCGCACACTCCCTATACTTTCGGGATTAGTGTTAAACCTAAATAAATGTTATTTGGCGTTTGCGTTGAGCATGAATATGATTTGATCATGTTTGTTGTGATACGGTTATTCATTTAAAGTCAAAGAATAATTGTTGTTCTGCTTACATGAATAAAACCTTCGATGGTCATACACCCAATGAAAATAGTTTGTTGGATCTCGATCGTAGTAATACACATATTCATAATATTGATGCCAAAAGATGTAAAGTTGATAATGATAAGTGCAACTTATTTGTGGCACTGCCGTTTGGGTCATATCGGTGTAAAGCGCATGAAGAAACTCCATAAATATGGATTTTTGGAATCTCTTGGTTATGAATCATTTGATGCTTGCGAACCGTGCCTTTTGGGCAAGATGACTAAAACTCCGTTCTCCGGAACAATGGAATGAGCTACTGACTTGATGGAAATAATACATACCAATGTATACGGTCCAATGAGTGCTGATGCTCGTGGCGGGTATCGTTATTTTCTGACCTTCACAAGATGAATTGAGCAGATATGAGTATATCTACTCAATGAAGCACAAAGTCTGAAACATTTGAAAAGTTCAAAGAATTTCAGAGTGAAGTGGAGAATGATCGTAACAAGAAAATAAAGTTTCTGCAATTTGATCGCGGAGACAAATATTTGAGTTACAAGTTTGGTCTTCAATTAAAACAATGTGGAATAGTTTCACAAACTCATGCCACCTGGAACACCACAGCTTAATGGTGTGTCCGAACGTCATAACAGTACTTTATTGGATATAGTGCAATCTATGATGTCTCTTACGGATTTACCACTATCATTTTGGGGTTATGCATTAAAGACAGCTGCATTCACTTTAAATAGGGCACCATCAAAATCCATTGAGACGACGCCTTATGAACTGTGGTTTGGCAAGAAACCAAAGTTGTCGTTTCTTAAAAGTTTGGGGCTGCGATGCTTATGTGGAAAAGTTTCAACCTGATAAGCTCGAACCCAAATCAGAGAAGTGCGTCTTCATAGAATACCCAAAGGTAACTATTGGGTACAACTTCTATCACAGATCCGAAGGCAAGTTATTCGTTGCTAAGATGGATCCTTTCTAGAGAAGAAGTTTCTCTCAAAAAAAGTGAGTGGGAGGAAAGTAGAACTTGATGAGGTAATTGTACCTTCTCCCTTATTGGAAAGTAGTTCATCACAGAAATCAGTTCCAGTGATTCCTACACCAATTAGTGAGGAAGTTAATGATGATGATCATGAAACTTCATATCAAGTTGCTACCAAAACTCGTAGGTCTTCCAGAGTAAAGATCCGCACCAGAGTGGTACGGTAATCATGTTCTGGAAGTCATGTTACTAGACCATGATAAACCTACGAACTATGAGGAAGCGATGATGAGCCCAGATTCCGTGAAATGGCTTGAGGCCATAAAATCTGAGATAGGATCCATGTATGAGAACAAAGTATGGACTTTGGTTGACTTGCTCGATGATCAGCAAGCCATGTTAAATAAATGGATCTTCAAGAGGAAGACGGACACTGATAGTAGTGTTACTATCTACAAAGCTCGACTTGTTGCGAAAGATTTTCGACAAGTTAAAAGGTGTTGAATACGATGAGATTTTCTCACTCATATCGATGCTTAAGTCTGTCCGAATCATGTTAGCAATTGGCACATTTTATGAAATCTGGCAAATGGATGTCAAAACTACATTCCTTAATAGATTTATTAAAGAAGAGTTGTATATGATGCAACCAGAAGGTTTTGTCAATCCTAAAGGTGCTAACAAAGTGTGCAAGCTCCAGAGATCCATTTATGGACTGGTGCAAGCCTCTCGGAGTTGGAATATACGCTTTGATGAGTTGATCAAAGCATATGGTTTTATACAGACTTTTTGAGAAGCCTGTATTTACAAGAAAGTGAGTGGGAGCTCTGTAGCATTTCTAATATTATATGTGGATGACATATTGTTGATGGGAAATGATATAGAAATTCTGGATAGCATGAAAGGATACTTGAATAAGAGTTTTTCAAAGCAAGACCTCGGTGAAGCTGCTTACACATTGAGCATCAAGATCTATATAGATCGATCAAGACGCTTGATAAGATTTTTTCAATGAGTACATACCTTGATAATTTTTTTGAAATAGTTCAAAATGGAACAGTCAAAGAAGGAGTTCTTGCCTGTGTTCAAGGTGTGAAGTTGAGTAAGACTCAAGACCCGACCATGGCAGAAAATAGAAAGAGAATGAAAAGTCATTCCCTATGCCTCAGTCATAGGTTCTATAAAGTATGCTATGCTATGAACCAGACCTATTGTATACCTTGCTCTGAGTTTGACAAAGGAATACAATTTTGATCTAATAGTAGATCACTGGATAGCGGTAAAGAATATCCTTAGTAAGGACTAAGGAGATGTTTCTCGATTATGGAGGTGATAAAAGAGTTTTTTGTAAAAGTTACATCGGTGCAAACTTTTACACTGATCCAGATGGCTCTAAGTCTCAATCTGGGTACATATTGAAAGTGGGAGCAATTAGCTAGAGTAGCTCCATGCAAAGCATTGAAGACATAGAATATTTGCAAAATACATACGGCTCTGTATGTGACAGACCCATTGACTAAATTTCTCTCACGAACAAAACATGATCATACATTTGTACTCTTTGGGTGTTAATTACATAGCGATGTGAGCTAGACTATTGACTCTAGTAAACCCTTCGGGTGTTGGTCACATGACGATGTGAACTATTGGGTATTAATCACATACAGATGTGAATATTGGTGTTAAATCACATGGCGATGTGAACTAGATTATTGACTCTAGTGCAAGTGGGAGACTGAAGGAAATATGCCCTAGAGGCAATAATAAAGTTATTATTTATTTCCTTATATCATGATGAATGTTTATTATTCATGCTAGAATTTTATTAACCGGAAACATGATACATGTGTGAATACATAGACAAACTAAGTGTCACTAGTATGCCTCTACTTGACTAGCTCGTTTTTCAAAGATGGTTATGTTTCCTAGCCATGGACAAAGAGTTGTCATTTGATTAACGAGATCACATCATTAGGAGAATGATGTGATTGACTTGACCCATTCCGTTAGCTTAGCACTTGATCGTTTAGTATGTTGCTATTGCTTTCTTCATGACTTATACATGTTCCTATGACTATGAGATTATGCAACTCCCGTTTACCGGAGGAACACTTTGTGTGCTACCAACCATCACAACGTAACTGGGTGATTATAAAGGAGCTCTATAGGTGTCTCCGAAGGTACATGTTAGGTCGGCATATTTCGAGATTAGGATTTGTCACTCCGATTGTCGGAGAGGTATCTCTGGGCCCTCTCGGGAATGCACATCACTATAAGCCTTGCAAGCAATGTGGCCAATGAGTTGGTTACGGAATAATGCATTACATAACGAGTAAAGAGACTTGCCGGTAACGAGATTGAGCTAGGTATTGAGATACCGACGATCGAATCTCGGGCAAGTAACATACCGATGACAAAGGGAACAACGTATGTTGTTGCGCGGTTTGACCGATAAAGATCTTCGTAGAATATGTAGGAGCCAATATGAGCATCCAGGTTCCGCTATTGGTTATTGACCGGAAACGGTTCTCGGTCATGTCTACATAGTTCTCGAACCTGTAGGGTCCGCACGCTTAAGGTTTCGATGACAGTTATATTATGAGTTTATGAGTTTTGACGTACCGAAGGAGTTCGGAGTTCCGGATGAGATCGGGGACATGACGAGGAGTCTCAAAATGGTCGAGACGTAAAGATCGATATATTGGACGACTATATTCGGACATCGCAAAGGTTCCGAGTGATTCGGATATTTTTCGGAGTACTGGAGAGTTACGGGAATACGTATTGGGCCTTATTGGGCCATACGGGAAAGAAGGAAAAGGGCCTCAAGGGTGGCCGCACCCCTCCCTTTGGTCTGGTCCGAATTGGACTAGGGAAGGGGGGCGCCCCTTCCTTCCTTCTCCTTTTCCCTTCCTCTTTTCCTATTCCATATGGGAGGTGGAATCCTACTAGGACTAGGGAGTCCTAGTAGGACTCCACACTTGGTGCGCCCCCTCCTAGGGTCGGCCTCCCCCTCCCTTGCTCCTTTATATACGGGGGCAGGGGGACACCCCATGACACACAAGTTGATCTTCGTGATCGTTCCTTAGCCGTGTGCGGTGCCCCCCTCCACCATATTCCACCTCGGTCATATCGTTGCGGTGTTTAGGCGAAGCCCTGCGTCAGTAGAACATCATCATCGTCACCACGCCGTCGTGCTGACGGAACTGATCCGCGACACCCTGCTGGATCGGAGTCCGGGGATCATCATCGAGCTGAACGTGTGCTGAACTCGGAGGTGCCGTACGTTCGGTGCTTCGATCGGTCGGATCGTGAAGACGTACGACTACATCAACCGCGTTGTCATAATGCTTCCGCTTACGGTCTACGAGGGTACATGGACGAACACTCTCCCCTCTCGTTGCTATGCCATCACCATGATCTTGCGTGTGCGTAGGAAATTTATTGAAATTACTACGTTCCCCAACACCAAGTGTGGGAGGGGACCAGCCCCAGGTGGGCTGGTGCGCCCCCCCACCATGGCCCAAGGCGGCTAGGGTTGAAAACCCTAGGGGAGGGGCGCCTCCACCTTGCTTGGGGGGCAAGTCTCCCCCTCCTGGCCGCCGCCCCTCCCCTCTAGATGGGATCTGGAGGGGGCCGGCCCCCTCTCCCCTTCCCCTATATATAGTGGGGTTTTTGGGGCTGCCAAGGACATGGGTTTTTCCTCTCCCTGGCGCAGCCCTACCCCTCTCCCTCCTCGTCTCTTGCAGTGCTTGGCGAAGCCCTGCTGGAGTGCCATGCTCCTCCATCACCACCACGCCGTTGTGCTGCTGCTGGACAGAGTATTCCCCAACCTCTCCCTCTCTCCTTGCTAGATCAAGGCACGGGAGACGTCACCGGGCTGCACGTGTGTTGAACACGGAGGTGTTGTCCATTCAGCACTAGGATCTTCGGTGATTTGGATCATGACGAGTACGACTCCCTCAACCCCGTTCTCTTGAACGCTTCTGCTTAGCGATCTACAAGGGTATGTAGATGCACTCCCCTCTCTCTTGTTGCTAGTCTCTCCATAGATAGATCTTGGTGACTTGTAGGAAAATTTTGAATTTCTGCTATGTTCCCCAACAATAGGGTCTCGAGAAACATCGAGGAGTATCTGCAGAATCTTATGGCGAAGCAAGCGATCATCGGTAATGTCGGGTCTCTCCGGGAGAAGTGGTTACGAGAACCTAATGTCAGAGTTAGTAAAATGTTTAAGCCGAATAGAAGAGAGATTAGAATCCTAGAGTATAGACGAGGAGTAAAAGATCCTAATACCACCCAATGGCGACGTGGGCCCGTAAGACACACAACCAATGTTAGTAAAAGTTTTTCAGTGACTAGACTCAACTTCGGCCAAGGAGTTGGAAAGGGGGCTACCTACAGGCAGTCGGCTTTGATACCAACTTGTGACGCCCTAGATTCAATCATACACTAATCATACACGCAAATGTGTACGATCAATATCAAGGACTCACGGGAAGATATCACAACACAACTCTAGACACAAATTAAAATAATACAAGCTTTATATCACAAGCCAGGGGCCTCGAGGGCTCGAATACACAAGAGTCAATGGAAGCAACAATATTTGAGTACAGACATGAGTTCGACAAGTTTGCCTTAAGAAGGCTAGCACAAAAGCAACAATGATCGAAAAGGCAAGGCCTCCTGCCTGGGAGCCTCCTAACTACTCCTGGTCATCAACGGTCTCCACGTAGTAGTAGGCACCGACGGTGGCATCTGGCTCCTGGGCTCTGACATCTGGTTGCATCAACCAGAAAGAAAAAGAAAGTGGGAAAAGGGGGAGCAAAGCAACCGTGAGTACTCATCCAAAGTACTCGCAAGCAAGGATCTACACTACATATGCAACATTATCAAAGGAAGGTTGTATATGTGGTCTGGGCTGCAGAAATGCCAGATTAGAGAGAAGGCCTAGTCCTATTTAAAAACTAGCATCTTCTGGAAACCACCATCTTGCAGCAAACAGGAGGGAGTAGAGTAGCATAAAGTAAAGTAGTAGTAGTGTTATCAACCTCGGCCAGAGATCCTTTCTCGACTCCCTACGAGAAAGCAATCCCAGAGCCATACTATCCAGTTCTTATCACAATCCAATTCTCATCACAAGTATCCCGTTCTAGTTGTACCGATCGAGATACAACTCCAAGTGTCCGTTACCGTAGGACAGGCTATCGATAGATGTTTTCTTCCCTGCAGGGGTGCACCAACTTACCCACCACGCTCGATTAACTCCGGCCGGACACACTTTCCTGGGCCATGCCCGGCCTCGGCCAAACAATACGCTGCAACCCGACCTAGACTTAACAGAGAGGTCAGCATGCCGGACTAAACCTATGCCCCTAGGGGGTCATGGCCCATCTCCCCGGAAACTCCTACATGTTGCATACGCGGCCAGTGAGCAGACCTAGCTACCTCCTTCAACAAGGCAGGTGCTTACATAGTCCAACCCGGCGTGTGCCGCTTAGTCATTGACATCTATTAAGCTTTGGCTGATGTATACGACGCAGAACACCCATACTATGCCCACGTGATGGTTAGTGCTATCAGGCCAGATGCCCCTCAGATCAAATATCCAAATCGTAGTGGATTAGGAACGCGCGGTAACAAGCAGAGACTCACGAAAGATGTGACCCCGTTGCCCCGTCTCGAGGACTTGCGGCAAGGGCTAAGAATGCCCGGCCACGCCTCGTAATTATCTCGTGGGCATCCTCCAAGTCAACCCGTCTCCACATCACTCGCAATTATGCTCGCGCGGGTACCCCTTAGGGTCGATCCGTCTTTAGTAACATGGTTCGGTGTAAAGTCATAGTAATCATAGTAACTGTGTGTCTAAACATCAAGGGGAAAACCCGAGGAATCACCCCCGGTGAACTCCACTCAATGTAATCATCAAGGTGAACGTAAGAGAAATCACCCCCAAGGTTCACACTTGAGGGGTTGCACGACAGAGTCGTATCGGAAGTGGTTAAGGCGGAATCACCCTCGATGACCACGACCGAATAGCTACACTACAGGGCTAACATTAGAAGTGTTGTAGAGGTCTCACCCTCGGCACTCGATAGTAACCCAGTAGTGTCGAGCAACTAAGGGGAAAGTGATGGGCGGTGCTGGGGCCTGGTCTTCGATCCTGTTGACCGGTTCTTCTGATAATCCAGCGGGGCAATCGGGACAAAGTGGGGGTCTCTGATGGGTATCTACCCAACCTATACTAAACAGTTTAGGATAAGCAGGTAGGTAACAACAACATGTTACAATAAACAGGCTATGCATCAGAATAGGAGTAAACAATAACAGTAGCAAAATCTAATGCAAGCATGAAAGATTGGAATGGGCGATATCGGGATGATCAAAGGGGGGGCTTGCTTGGTTGCTTAGACAAGAAGGAGGGGTCATCAGTGACGTAGTCGGTCACAGGGGCATCAACATCGTCACGGGGTCTACCAAAGAGAAGAGGGGGGAGAAACAGTAAATACATAGCAAGCAAGTGCATAACAGGACAATAGGCAGAGCTAGACGTATTCTAACGCGGTGCTACACGATACCGGTGAAGGGGAAGTCAACCGAGAATGTTTTCCTGGTTCCGGACTTGTGTCAGACAGATGATCAGAGGGGGAAAGTTCCATGTTCAGATAGTTAGAGACATCTGACAGGTAAACAGGCCGCGTGTTCGGATTCATCTCGTCGTTCTGAGCAACTTCCATGTATAAAACCTTTTCATCTAACTTATGGATTATTTTATATGAATGTCCAAAGTTTTAAACCGTATTTTGGAATTCCTGGAATTAATTAATAAATCAAATTAAATAGCAGAAATGGCTATGGGTACCCAAAAGTGTACCCAGCCAGAGTGTGCATGAGGCTGACAGGTAGGGTCCATGGGGTCTAGTCAGCAGTTGACTAGTCAACTGTTGACTGGTCAACTGGGTCAAACAGGGCCTGCAGGTCATAGACTGGGTCAACCCAGTCAACAGTTTGACTGGTCAAACTGGACATGGGACTCACATGTAATTGTCAGGGGGGGGGGGGTAAAACAATTAGTCTAAACTAATTTAAACAAGTGGGTCCACATGCCAATGTAGCAAACTAAATTAAAGGCTTAATTAGTAGGAGGATTAGTACTAATTAATTTTGGGCTAACAAGTCAGCCGATCAACACTAGGGGGGTTTCCTCACGCACACGTAGAGGCGGGACAGCGGCCACGGTGCTCCGCCGGCAGTCAGCAGCGACCGAAGCGGTCACGTCGGGGAGCGGCAGGGCGACAGCGAGCGAGCAGGGGATGCGGCCGGGTACGGGTGGCGCGGTGCAGGGCTTGGCTGAGGCCCTGGCAGGCGCGGGTTGCGGCAGGGGAGGTGGCTGAAGCGATAGCAGCGACGATGGCCGAGCGGCGTTGGCAGCGAGGCAACAACAATGGTGGGCGCCGACGGCTGTGGGACAGTGGCGGAGGCGGTAGTGGTCGCGGCCAGCGTGGGCGGGGCGCGCGAGCGCGCAGTCAGGAGCTCGTGGAGGGGAGCTCCGGTCATGGCAGTGGGGGCGGCTTACAGCGACGAATCGAGTGGGGAAAGGAAGGGGGGATGAGGCTCACCAAGGGGAGGTCGACGATGAGCTCAAGACGGGTCGGGGGCTTGCCGGATCGCGGGACGACGGCGAGACAGCGACAGGAGGCCGACAGAGCCAAGATTGAAGAAGGGGACCGATGCATCGCCTCGATGCGTCTCTGGTCGGGATCTTCATGGAAGAGGTTGAGGACGACGAGGGGAACCACCTGGATGGCTTATCGCGGTGCAGGGAGGACGACAGCCGCAGCTATGATGGCGGCGTGGCCATGGATGCGCGCAGCCGAGCTCGGGATCAATTGTGGGAGATGATGGAGAGGGGGAGTGGCTAGGGTTCAGCGGGGTCGCGTGCGACGTTCTTATGTTGAGTATTTGTGTTATGTGCATATTGTGTATTGGGCCCACCTCCTAGTTTCCTTGTATAGTTGAGGTCTATGGTCCACATTTGTACATCATATATACGTGCCTATGCACGAAGAGCAATACATCGTGCAATCATAATCTTACATGGTATCTGTTTTTAGGTTCTAACCCTAGTTTTCCGCTGCCGCCGCCGCCTCCGCGCTACCGCCACCGCCGCCACCTAGCCGCCGCCGTCTGTGCGCCTCCCGCGCCGGCCGCCACTCCTTCCCTCCTTGCGCGCGTGCTTCCCCACCTGTCCGCCAGCCTCGCATCGCGTTGCCTGTGTTGATCATCGAGGCTCTACACACGGACGTATGGCCATGGCCAGAATCCATTGAGCTGCCTGCTAGCTTGCTAGCTAGTTGGTTAGACGTACGTGGCTCTCGCCTCCCGTATCACTAGCCGCTCGCCTCGCCAGCTCCTCGCATCGCCCGTTCGCCCACTCACCCGATCGCCCGCTGGCCTTGCCCGATGCCGCTCGCCTGCATCGCCTATTCCCGATCACCAGCACTCCTCGCTTGCTCGCATCGCCTGCCAGCGCCCGCTCGCCTTGCCAGTCGCTGCTGCCGCTTGTCGTGATCCGCCGCTGCCAATCGCCCGATGGCGTCCACCGATTCGTTCGTCACCGGCTCTGCCGTCCCGCTGACGGCGCCCTCTGGCGCGGCTTGATGTCTACTACACAACCTTCTTCTTGTAGACGTTGTTGGGCCTGCAAGTGCACAAGTTTGTAGGACAGTAGCAAATTTCCCTCAAGTGGATGACCTAAGGCTTATCAATCCGTAGGATGCGTAGGATGAAGATGGTCTCAAACAACCCTGCAACCAAATAACAAATAGTCTCTTGTGTCCCCAACACACCCAATACAATGGTAAATTGTATAGGTGCACTAGTTCGGCGAAGAGATGGTGATACAAGTGCAAAATAGATAGTAGATATAGGTATTTGTAATCTGAAATAATAAAAACAGCAAGGTAACAAGTGGTAAAAGTGAGCGTAAACGGTATTGCAATGATAGGAAACAAGGCCTAGGGTTCATACTTTCACTAGTGCAAGTTCTCTCAACAATAATAACGTAGATAGATCATATAACAAGCCCTCAACATGCAACAAAGAGTCACTCCAAAGCCACTAATAGCGGAGAACAAACGTAGAGATTATGGTAGGGTACGAAACCACCTCAAAGTTATTCTTTCGGATCGATCTATAAAAGAGTTCGTACTAGAATAACACCTTAAGACACAAATCAACCAAAACCCTAATGTCACCTAGATACTCCATTGTCACCTCAAGTATCCGTGGGCATGATTATACGATATGCATCACACAATCTCAGATTCATCCAATCAACATAAAAGTACTTCAAAGAGTGCCCCAAAGCTACTACTGGAGAGTCAAGAACGTGTGCCAACCCCTGTGCATAGGTTCCCAATGTCACGAAACCCGCAAGTTGATCACCAAAACATACATCAAGTGGATTGCAAGACATACATCAAGTGTTCTCATAAAAGACTCAATCCGATAAGATAACTTCAAAGGGGAAACTCAATTCATCACAAGAGAGTAGAGGGGGAGAAACATCATAAGATCCAACTACAATAGCAAAGCTCGGGATACATCAAGATCATGCCATAGAGGAACACGGGAGAGAACACGAGAGAGAGATCAAACACATAGCTACTGGTACATACCCTCAGCCCCGAGGGTGAACTACTCCCTCCTCGTCATGGATAGCGCCGGGATGATGAAGGTGGCCTCCGGTGATGGGATCCCCCTCCGGCAGGGTGCCGGAACAGGGTCCCGATTGGTTTTTGGTGGCTACAAAGGCTTGCGGCGGCGGAACTCCTGATCTAGGTTCTGTTCTGGAAGTTTTTGGGTACGTAGGTATATATGGGTGCAGGAAGTACGTCGGTGGAGCTACGGGGTCCCATGAGGCAGGGGGGCGCGCCTAGGGGGGTGCGCCTCCCACCCTCGTGAGCACCTCCCATATCTCCTGACGTGCACTCCAAGTCCATCGGGTGGCTTTCCTTCCAAAAATAACTTCTCTAGTTGATTTCGTTCCGTTTTGACTCCGTCTGATATTCCTTTTCCTCGAAACACTGAAATAGGCATAAAACAGCAAATCTGGGCTGGGCCTCCGGTTAATAGGTTAGTCCCAAAAATAATATAAAAGTGGATAATAAAGCCCAATATTGCCTAAAACAGTAGATAAAGTAGCATGGAGCAATCAAAAATTATAGATACGTTGGAGATGTATCACGGCTCCGTCGCCAGTGTCCTACGGCGCGGCCCTACCGCCGCTGGCGCTCTCGGGCCAGTCTGTCGTCACCCCGTTGCCGGCGCCGCCTCTGGCCGTCGACCCTTTGCCGTTGCACGGGACATTTGACGCGCCCGTTCCCACGTCTCCCGGATACTGGTGGGGGTCGTCAGCAGGCCAGCACTCGGAGCAACCCGACGGCGCCCAGTACCTGCAGCATCTGTCTGCGGGCTAGCAGGTTTTTCCGGCGGGCCATCCGGTCTACCCGGCATCACAGTCGCAGCAGGGGCTGCTACCCATACCGTATGGAGAGTACCCACCGCCGCAATCGAGCGGTGGCCACGGCCTCCCCATGGCATCTCTGTCCCCCTCGCCGGCCCTGCCGCCGGCACCCTGGGACCCGGTGCTCCTCCCCGCACTTCATGCCGCTGCTACGCCGAATAACTACACTGGAGGTGATGATTTGTACATGGACACCGGTGCTACCGCTCACATATTTGCTCATCCTGGTAAGCTTGCCTCCTTCACTCCTGTCTCCACCGACCGCCGCATCATTGTCGGCGACGGTTCCACACTTCCTATCACACACATTGGGCACACTTATTTTCCTTCTAGTTCTACTCCATTATCTTTGTCTAACATACTTGTGTCACCCATCTTATTAAGAATCTCATATTTGTTCGTTGTTTCACTCGTGAAAATCCTGTTACCGTTGAATTTGACGAGCTTGGTTTTTGTGTCAAAGACGCTCGAACCAGGATGGTACTTCACCGATGTGACAGCCCTGACGAGCTCTATCCGGTGCACTCGCCTTCATCCACCACCACCGCACCGGTTGCTCTCTCCGTTGGAGTCGATCTCTGGCATGCTCGCTTGGGTCATCCCAATCCCATCACACTTCGTCATATTCTTAGGAGTTTCAGTTTCAGTTGCAATAAGATCGAGAATCACACTTGTCATGCCTGTCGAGTCGGCAAACATGTTCGTCTGCCGTTTAACAATTCCACCACCATTGCTTCTTTTCCTTTTCAGTCGATTCATAGTGATGTGTGGACTTCTCTGGTTCCCAGTAACTCGGGCTATTTATATTATCTGGTCATTCTTGATGATTATTCTCATTATGTGTGAACTTTTCCTTTGCGCAGAAAGTCGGATGCACTCTCTACCTTGACGGCTTTTTACTCCTATGTCCGCATGCAATTTGGGCGTCCCATCCTTGTGCTTCAGACGGACAATGGAAAAGAGTTCGATAACCTTGCTTTCCACACCTTTTTGTCGCATCACGGTACAGTTTTCTGCCTCACATGCCCGTACACTTCACAACAGAACGGTCGAGCCGAACGCGTCCTGCGCACTCTGAATGACTATGTTTGCACGCTCCTGTTTCATGCCAACGTGCCGCCTCGTTTCTGGCCGGACGCACTCGCCACTGCATCACTTCTTCTTAACATTAGACCCTGCCGCCCACGGTGGAACTACGCACCTCACCATCTTCTCTTTGGTACGCTCCCGTCTTATGACGACTTGCATATTTTTGGGTGCCTTTGCTATCCCAGCACTGCTGACACTGCTTCTCACAAGTTTGCACCTTGATCTGTCGCTTGCATCTTCATCGGCTACCCCTCTAACTCCAAGGGATATCGGTGCTATGATCCTGTCTCCCACCGTGTGTTCACTTCCCAGCACATTTACTTTGATGAGCATGTATTTCCGTTTCACCAGGTACCCCCAGCTGTTCCTTCCGGCACCAGTGATGCAGGCTCCTCGACGCCTCTCCCAGGGCGCTCGTGCGCCTCTCTTGGCCCGCCCCTGTCTTTGAGGCGCGTCCCCCGCATGCGGTGCCTCCTACAGCCACGGCGCTGGCGCCCCCGGTGCCCCCGACGTTGGCGCCTGCGGCGCCCCTAGCGCCCCCGGCACCCCCGACGCCCTCGGTACCGCCGGTGCTCCCGGCCCCCTCGGTGCCCCCGGTGCTCCCGCCCCCCCGGCCCCCTCGGTGCCCCCGGTGCTCCCGCCCCCCCGGCC
>NC_041391.1:133641070-133661433 GCF_002162155.2 Triticum dicoccoides
GACGCCCCCGGTGCCCGCGGCCCGCCCGACGCCAGTGGCCGGTCCGGTCACCCGCGCCCGTGCGGGCGTTTTTTTGCCCGAGCTCACGCTACGCCTCGGATGACTACGTGCATGCAACGTCCACCTCTAAGCCGTCGCCGTTGTTGTCCTCCGTTTCGAGCCGCTCTTCGTGACCCGCTCTGGATGGCTGCGATGCAAGAGGAGTTTGACGCCCTGTTGCGCAACCGGACGTGGCAGCTTGTTCCCCGTCCACGACATGCCAACGTGATTACCGGAAAGTGGGTCTTTAAACACAAGCTCGGTCCTGATGGTACCCTTGATCGCTACAAAGCGTGATGGGTCGTTTGTGGCTTCCGGCAGCGTGCTGGCATCGACTTCACCGACACCTTCGCTCCGGTCGACAAGCCCGGCACGATACACACGGTTCTCCACCTTGCGGTCTCCCGTGCTTGGCCGGTGCACTAGATGGATGTCTCTAACGCCTTCCTTCATGGTCACTTCGAGGAGCAGGTCTTCTGCCAACAGCCCACCGGGTTTGTTGACCCGACGCTTCCCGACCACGTGTGCCTGCTTTCGCGGTCCTTGTACGGACTCAAGCAGGCTCCGCGCGCTTGGTACCAGCGCATCGCGGTGTTTCTCCACTAGCTTGGGTTCCGCTCTACCCGCTCGGACGCCTCGCTCTTCGTCTATCATCAGGGCTCCGGCATGGCCTACTTGCTACTCTATGTCGACGACATCATCCTGACAGCATGTACGACTGGTCTCCTCAGTCAGCTCACGGCTCGTCTTCGCGCTGAGTTCGCCATCAAGGACTTGGGTCCTTTGCACTACTTCCTCGGTGTCGAGGTGGTGCACCGTCCCGATAGCTTCTTCCTTCATCAGCGAAAGTATGCTCATGAGCTCCTAGAGCGCGCCGACATGCTTAACTGCAAGCCCGCCGCTACGCCCGTTGATACGAAGGCCAAGCTTTCTGCCACGGATGGTTCTCCTGCTTCGGATGCTGCTTTCTATTAGTCTATCGTTGGTGCTCTTCAGTACCTTACTATGACTCGACCGGAGATCCAGTATGCCGTGCAGCAGGTGTGTCTTCATATGCATGCTCCTCGAGACATTCACTGGGCTGCGGTCAAGCGGATTCTCCGCTATGTCTGTGGCACTATGGATCTTGGCGTCACGCTTCACGCCTCCGCCGACACCGCCCTCACCGCCTACTCCAATGCAGACTGGGCGGGATGCCCTGACACTCGTCGCTCCACCTCGGGCTATTGTGTCTACCTTGGACCCTCACTTATCTCGTGGTCGTCCAAGCGGCAGCCTATGGTCTCTCGTTCCAGTGCTGAGGCTGAGTATCGCGCGGTGGCCAACATCGTCGCCGAGTGTTCGTGGCTTCGCCAGCTGCTTCAAGAGCTTTCTTGCCCTGTTGACCGTGCCACGGTGGTCTATTGCGACAACGTCTCGGCGGTCTACCTCTCCGCTAACCCGGTGCATCATCGACGGACCAAGCATATTGAGTTGGATATTCATTTTGTTCGGGAACAGGTGGCCCTTGGCCATATTCGTGTTTTACACGTCCCTACTTCCCAACAATTTGCAGATATCATGACCAAGGGCTTGCCTATGGCGTCATTTGAGGAGTTCCGGTCCAGTCTTTGCGTTAGTCGCGGTGCCGCTTCGACTGGGGGGGGGGGGTGTTGAGTATCTGTGTTATGTGCATATTGTGTATTGGGCCCACCTCCTAGTTTCCTTGTATAGTTGAGGTCTGTGGTCCACCTTTGTACATCATATATACGTGCCTATGCACGAAGAACAATACATCGTGCAATCATAATCTTACAAGGAGGACCATCGGATGCTCAACACGACGACGGCAGCGGCCATGGTGGGGGTGGATGCGTGCCACGCCACGGCCTCTGTCTCCTCTCTGTACAGAGGAACAGAAGAAGGGGAAAAGGCCGTGGTGGGCTTGGCCATGTGCACTGTGGTCACATATGGCCCGAAGACACGGTAGGATTTTGGTCTTTTCCTCTTTTTACATTTCTGCTTATTCACTTCACCATTGTTTCACATTTTAATTTAGTACCAAATGAGTTTTGTTCAACATGAAACTTGTCCCATAAATCAAGCACATTATTTATAGAAGTCACAAAAAGTTTGAGGCCAAAAGGAGTTGTCTAACCATTTTTAGCAATTGAAAAGGCCAATCTTAAATGCTGCTGGACCACTAAATAATTTCCAGGGGCACTTTGGGAATCCAAAAGAGGTTGGTTCCAACATGACAAATATGTAGGGATTATTTGCCACACTTTGAACATTTTAGTTTTCATGTTTGACAAATTTGAATTTGAGTTTGAACATGAACAGTGATTTGGATCAAGTGAGGATTAGCAACAATAATGTGATGACGTGGCACCATTAACGGAGGATTACTGTAGCTTAACACTGGGGGTGTTACAGGCGGCGGCGCTCTAGTGTTGGGGCCGCCCGAGTCACCCCAGAGGAGCGATGCGGGGGGCGAGAGGGGGGAGAGTTTCTAGTGCAGTTCAATTACAATGGTGGTCTAGTTGAGAGCAAAAGGAAAGAAAGGAGCAAAAGAGAGAGGATATAAATTGCATGGTAGAGAAAGAAGTCCTTCATTTCTTCTACTATCTATCGTAGTTGCATTTTCGTTAGCTGCAGTTTGAAACAATCCAAGTTTTAGCAGTATCTCCCCTATGTATAGTTTAGTGGCTTTTTATTACTTATGTCAAAAGATTTACAACTATTTAGGAGTTTCTACCAAGTAGAGTGCACTCTTCCTGTTGGAGCATTAGTATACTTCAGTTCTACTAGAGCACCCATCTTATTTTGTGTGCAATTTTTTGTGTAATATTTTGGCACATAAATTTAATTTTGATGGAAGACAATAGTCTAGACTTTCCTTGTTTTTTTCTTTAATTTTGATACCTTCGCCTAATATGTTTTTGTTCTTAAGTTCTTATTATGGAATTTAGATTACTTGCATAGTTGCATTGTTTTGACTCATCCATAGCTGTATAGTAGAAGTTCAACATGCTCACAAGATGATTTGGTTGAGTTTTACTCGGTTAGTGTGTATCATTGCTCTGTGCATGCTGAAAAGGTTATGTATATGTGCTGAATTGATTAAATTATAGTTGTTTGGGATTATTTGCAAACAGATTGAGACCGGAAGATGCTTTAGGAATAGAGCTGTTGCAAAAGCCTCAGTAATTGTAGATGTTGCCTTGTAAGGGGCTGTCTTATAACGCAAAACTTAAATCACACCGCTATCGTTAAATATTGTGTTTAATCAAAATCTTGGTATGTGGGTGGAGACAGAAGAAAAAGAAAAAATAATTTAAAATATTATTAAAAAAAGGACGACAATGCTGCTTGATGTGCATGGGATTCTACAAAAAAGATGTATTAGACAAGATTAATGTTGAACCACCATGATATTGATTTGAAAACCCACAATTTTTATTTCTTTGAATACATTACAGACGAAGACACTCATACACACGCATGCACTCACTCACATGAAAGCACACACGCACACTCAAACCCTCATTATCATCTTTCAAAGACTGATCCGACACATCATCTTACCACCGACGAAGTCGTCACACACGCTTTCATAGTCGACGACAACATCTTCTCACATTGAATGCACATCACCGGAAGACTTAAAATAAATCAAAAAATGCGATCATCAATGCAAGTCTAAAACTTCCCTGGTGGTTCCTTCAGTTCGCCAAATTTCAATGGAAGGGTTTTTTGCTGGTCATTCCGAAAAAGAGAAAAGAAAAGTGAATAAGTTTTTTTTAGGGCAGAAAAGTGAATAAGTGGAGTTCTCGGCAGCTCCATCTCTTTGGCCGAAAGCGTCCAGAGATCTTTCCGGCATCCCCGTCGTTCGTCGTCGCCTCCGCCGCCGCCGCCATGTGGAGAGGCGGCGCCACTGCCGCCTCCGCCGCGAGGGCTCTCCGCTCGCGCATGCTCGGCGACCCCATCCACCACCCCTCCACGGCTATTCTTCCCATCCCTTCGGCGCGCGCCGCCTGCTCGGCACCCTCCGCCGTCTCCCCTGCGCCCATCGTCGCTGAAGCGGCGGCCGCCTCGGTAGCTGTTTCGTCGGGAGCCAGATCCGCCTCCGACGTGCTGCGGCACTACGGGTCGTGCTACTGGGAGCTCTCCAAAGCCCGCCTCAGGTGCGCGATTTGCTTCCATTTCCCTTGAGAAGACCACTTCTATTCTTGCAATTGATGTTTTTTCAGAATGAAATAAAGATATGTTCTTCAATTTTTGCGGTTAAATTCCGAAGAAATGAATTTTACTAACTTTGTGATTTGGGATCTATGACAGTCGAGCTAAATTGTGAACCCCTTAACAATTTGGGATCTATAACTCATTAATACCCCTTAACGTTTATGCGCTGTAGGATTAGTATGCTAAATTGTGAACCTCGGGCTTCGTAATACTGGCTCTATGAAATTAACTTCTGATGCTGTTCAGCAATCATATGATGCTATGTGACAAACTAGCTAGTGTAGCCTTTTTGGTTATGATGTAGAAATGGAGTTGTAAGTTTACTGCAGACTGGACAAGCCACACCTCTTTTTGCTATAACCATAACGATGGAAACCCCAACTTTTTTGATAAGCAAAACTGTATTCAAGTTACCTTAACACACTAAACAGAGGTATGATGCAGTAGATGTCTTTATTCTTTGGTTCGTTTATTAAGCATGACCTCTTCTCTTCTTGTTGTTCTTATTTTTGCTTCACCATTCAGTTTTATTGTGCTTTTGTAACCATGTCCTGAAATATTTGGGTTTGACCAAAACTTTTGCGTGCGGTGGAGATCCTAGATAGTAGATAGTGGCTGCTGACAAATCATTACTGTGTTGGTCGGTCCACCTTGACAATGTATGCATGGTGGTCAATTAGTGGTTTAGTGTGCCTGAAAAGTTAAGATGATCTTTGTAGCGGTAAAAATGAACTATAATTTAATTATTTCCTGTATGTTTTTGTCATAAGGTGTTTAGTATCCTTAGTTTTTTCCATTCATCAGATTTTATAAATTGTAATTGCACTCGACTTCTAGCAATCTGTCCTCATACGATAAGATATGAAACAATATCCCATATGTTTGTAGTCCAAATGTTCTGTTGCATGTTCTCTTTAGAATTCATATTTCACATACGGTATCTATGTTCTATTGTTTGTTGAACCACATGGTACCCCTATTTAGAATGGGGAATGCAATTCATAGGCGATTGAAACTTTGAAAGTCTGCTGTACCATCTAACATCCATTATGACTTATTTTTGGCTAGAGTGCATAGATTGAATCAAAGTTCAATTAGTCAAAATCTCTCAAGACAGTAGGCATAATCATCTATTCTCCCTAAGAAAAATTCTAGTTTTAATGCCTTCTTTGGTGAAATTGTTCTGTGGGATTTATGTATGTCCGGAGAGTGCACGTATGGGTTAATATGTGTCCCTTGGATATATTCAGACAATCTTATGGTTTTGAATTTACCATGGTCTGTGTCTTGCATCTTGGAACCTCTTGTGACTGACGAATAATTTGTTTTTTTTGCATTTCCTTTATTTGATTATACGTTCTATTTTTTTATGGTATTTAGTGCACTTGTTGTGGCAACATCGGGGGCTGGATATGTGCTCGGTAGTGGCAGCATTGTAGACATTGCTGGACTTTGCTACACATGCACTGGTACCATGATGGTTGCAGCATCTGCCAACACTCTCAACCAGGTATGTGCTTGTTTTTTGGGGCAGCCTTTTCCATTAGCATGATGGTTAACCAAACGAATATTCATTGCGTTCACATTCTTGCAATCCTTTCATGTTCATTGTCACACAATGTCACAATTCAATATCAGTTTTTGAGAAGTTATTCTTTTTACATATTTACATTATATTGGGATTTATAGATATGATATACACCTGGTTATCACGCTTAGAGACAATGAACTTGGTGCATTGACATCCTTTTCAGGTGTTTGAAATAAAGAATGATGCTAAAATGAAAAGGACAATGCGACGGCCCCTACCATCAGGGCGTATTAGTCCTGTGCATGCTGCCATGTGGGCTACAACTGTTGGAACTGCAGGAACAGCATTATTGGCTTGCAAGGTTCGGCTCTTTGCTGTTTGCCTGTACTTGCTTTACACTTTGTTTTAAGTGTATGCGGCCACTGTAGTTGGTATGATGCTCTGTTATTGGAACTAAACATTAAGAAATTTTGGCAAGGTCTGTGCAGGCTAATGACTTAGCTGCTGGGCTTGCAGCATCCAATCTCATTCTGTATGCATTTGTATACACTCCACTGAAGCAAATACACCCTGTCAATACATGGGTGGGAGCAGTTGTTGGCGCCATTCCGCCACTTCTAGGGTATGTTACTGCTGAATACACATTTCTGGATTGTCTAGGTGCAGGTTGAAGGTGGTATTTTATATGTAGAATAATGGAGTGAGTGTATATTCTTCATCTCCTATTTTAATTTCTTATTGTGCTCCCTGGTTTTAGTCATTTAATGGCCTGGCAACTGGAACAATCTGGTTTAGTACTGCCATGAAGATCATGCATGGCCCGGCGTATGGGGTTGGGTAATAGAACATGGCTTAGGGAGGACAAATGAGGGAGATGACAGATTGATAAACTATTCTCTTATTGCGTGATTATATGTGATACATGCTAGTCCTTTATGTAGAACGACTAACTTGATCCGCAAGTCGTATTTCAGTTTAGACCAAAGTTTAAAAAGGCGCTAGGCGGTAATTGTGAGTTTCACCACTGCCTTGCGCTTTTCTGACGAAAGTGCACGCTTAAGCGCACATTAACCACAATTAAGCGCTAGGCGTTTTGCTATTGCCAAGAGCCTAAGCATGCCTTTTTTTTATGGTTTAAACTCAAGACCAAACCATAACTACCTTCCTAGTTCAGTTGGACTCTTCTTAATTTAACTAGCCTCTTTGTAATTGACCCAACTGTATCCAACAAGGATAATTACTACTCCCTCCGTTCCTAAATGTAAGTCTTTGGAGAGATTTCACTATGAACCACATACGGATGTATGTAGATGCATTTTAGAGTGTAGATTCACTCATTTTGCTTCGTATGTAGTCCATAGTAGAATCTCTATAAAGACTTATATTTAGGAACGGAGGAAGTAATTGAGTTACTCCTTTCCTTAACTTTCCTATATCTAGCATAGGCTATCCAATGCCTTCACGGATAAGCCTATTTCCTGCTGCCTTGTGCACCCATGGCCATAACAGACTCATCAGAATAAAGCAACATATACATTGTAGAGCCATCTGGACCTACCAGCTCAAACACACAAATTGAAGTTATGGACTACTTATTCTCAAATCTATAGCTGCTGACATAAAGCATCAAACTGGATGATAATACCACTGCCCTGGAGACTGTTTCAGGCCATACAGTGACATCTTAAGCAAGCAAATAAAAAAAGGGGTCACTTCCGGTAATACTTCAAAGAGAAGGAAAGCTCTAAAGTCTCCCACTGGCATTATAAAGGAAGGGGATACACGAGAAAGCAAATTTACAACCGTATGCGATTCTTTCTGTTACCTGAACCCTCGTTTTACTGGAATGCTGGCATTGTTGGACTAGAAGGTCTTTAGGGGCTGGGATGCACTGTTTTGCAGTTAAAGCCATAGGTGCATTAGATGAATATATGAAGACTCAGATTTGAGAACTGGAATTGGTATTGGGTGTATAGTTTTCCTATCTGTTCAGACTAACTAATTCATAAAGAAGTCTTTACACCTGTGCTTGACCACATCATCCAGCTATTAATTATCACTTGCCTACATTTCTATTTTATAAATCCTTTAGTATTTGTAGCATTGCTCTAATAGGCATTGAGTGTTGGCCGACTAAAAGGCGGCATGTTCAACAGTTAGGTGTGGCGGAGATGCGTATGTTGAGATGGATGTGTGGCCACACGAGGAAGGATAGAGTCCGGAATGATGATATACGAGATAGAGTTGGGGTAGCACCAATTGAAGAGAAGCTTGTCCAACATCGTCTGAGATGGTTTGGGCATAATCAGCGCAGGCCTCCAGAAGCTCCAGTGCATAGCGGACGGCTAAAGCGTGCAGAGAATGTCAAGAGAGGTCGGGGTAGACCGAATTTGACATGGGAGGAGTCCGTTAAGAGTGACCTGAAGGATTGGAGTATCACCAAAGAACTAGCTATGGACAGGGGTGCGTGGAAGCTTGCTATCCATGTGCCAGAGCCATGAGTTGGTCGCGAGATCTTATGGGTTTCACCTCTAGCCTACCCCAACTTGTTTGGGACTAAAGGCTTTGTTGTTGTTGTTTGTTGTTGTTGTTGTTGTAGCATTGCTCTAATAGACTACGTGCACAGGTGTAGAACATCATGGCGTATATATATTCTGTGTTTATTTATTGAATGGATATCAATGGAGCTGTGCAATATGTTTACACGGCATGTGGTCCATATTTATCTTGCTACAGGTGGGCAGCTGCAGCATCTGAAGTGTCAGTCAACTCTATGATTCTGCCTGCAGCTTTGTACTTTTGGCAGTTACCACATTTCATGGCCCTTGCGTACTTATGCCGTGACGACTACCTTGCTGGAGGGTAACTCAATTATTCCAACTGGTTATTTATTTGCCATATCTACTGTAGAAGTTACATCAAAATTTTAACAGGCCCTAATTTGTATCCTTGACATGTGATTGGTTTGTTGATTCAGGTACCGAATGCTCTCCTTTGCTGATCCTACTGGTAAGAGAACTGCATGGGTTTCACTCAGAAATTGTCTCTACATGCTGCCGTTGGGATTATTTGCATATAACTGTAAGTACTAAAAAATAATATAGGTTCTCTAGTTTCCATTTGCTTCTACTACTACTGCTACTTATAATAAAGTACTTGGTCAAACGTGGGATCTTTCTTACTCATGGGACTAACTATTGCTTTGTAGGGGGTCTTACATCCGAATGGTTCAGTTTCGAAGCATCGCTTCTGACGACAGGCCTCGCCATCGGAGCCTTATCATTTGTACTGGCTCCTAGTCAGAAGAGTGCAAGAAGAATGTTCCATGGCAGCCTTTTGTATCTTCCTGCTTTGATGGCTGGACTTATACTGCATCGGCTGCCTAACGATCAGAAGGAGCATAACAACATCCATCAGACTAGTGAGATCGCCGGGGTTCTCCGCGGCGCCGAGCTGTGGGACGAAGAAGAAAGAGCTAGACAGAAACAGGAAGACCTGAAACATTCTCGTCGTGCTCAATCACGCCCTCCAGTTGCCTATGCTTCTGTAGCCCCATTCCCCTTCTTGCCTGTACCTGTGTACGTCTCTCCAGAAGCTCATGAGCTATGAAAGCCTTGTGCCAGCAGCCAGGCTGCAATGCCTTCATCTTCTTCCCTTCCTTTTTGTCTGTTGTCAGGAAATTCTTTTCCACTCTTGACAGGAAATTTTCCTGCTCAGAGGAATTCCTCTTTGTATTGTTAAATAAAGATCTGAGAATAATGAACGCCATTTTATTTGTAAAAAAAGAAAACCATAAATTCAGTTGTTGGGTTCACGTGAGTATAAATTGATATGTGTTCCTCCTTTTTGTCTGTTGTCAGAAGCAATATGTATTTCATGCTTCCACAACTTCTCTCTCCCTGGGTCATGCCTCCCTGTGATTCCTGGTTTGAATCAGCATGTGGTAAGCCGGGTAAAGCTCCGGTGCCGCATGAGCAATAGGCCTCATCATAACCTCACATGGAATCCAGTTGTGATTCTGGGCGTGTGTGTGGCCGTTTCCAATTCTACTTATCAGAGCATCTCCACTCGTTCGGCTCCCCAACGCATTTTCAGGCGTCCACCCGGCGTTTTTAGACCCTGGGGCGACCAAGTCCCCAGCCACGCCCCTAGGTGCCCCCCCCCCCCAGAGGGCGCCAGACACGCGCCCCATATTCAAACTTGATCGTTCCCGCTCCAAAAAAGGTCATAATTCGGCGATCATCGCAATAGTTCGGCGATTCAGTATCACAGTTCGGCGATCAAATGAAAGGATATGCAGTAGTTCGACGCACAAAAAAAGAAAGGACGCGAAAGGAATGCATCAAACGTCGAGGTCGACCTCCGACGTCGTCGTCGGCGTGCGCGGGCTGGGAGGAGTCGGCGCGGCTTCTGGACTAGTCGGCGCGGCTTCTGTGCTGCTGGGCGTCGCGGAGACATCGTCAGTCGGGCTGGGCGGCGGCGGCGGCGGCGTTGGAGTCGCCGGTATCTGGTTCAGGATGAGGCCTCGCTCTGCCAGGAACCATGCCTTGAGCTTCTCGTCGCTGCTCTGGAGCATGTCAGCACTGCCCATCAAGAAAGTCAGGTCGTTGTTCCTCTTCTTGGCGCCTTGAGCTTTGAGTTTCGCGGCGACGTTGGTCCGGAGCAAGTCGGGTTTGACGGCGCTGTTTGTCATCAAAGCAGCCCACCTCGCCTCAGTTTTCTCTTCTCGCTGGGCGGCCCTGGTCTTGGCGTCGGTGAGGCAATGATCGATGGACTCTTGCACGCGTGCGGCAGCCGACTCGGCGTGTTTCGTCTTCTTGGCCCCTTTGTTGCCGTCCGGGCGCCCATCTACCGCTCCCGGTGTCGGCGCGTCTGGCTTGTACGTCTCCTTGGCCTTGGCGAGGGTGCGCCGGATATCCGCCCACTTCTCGCACTTGTCGATCCGTTTGAAGACGTGGAGGTACTTGAACTCTTGGTCGCCGATGTCGTCGCGGTACATGGCGAACATGCGTAGCAGCTGCGCCGAAGAGCGGGCATCAGTCGGCGTGGGCGCGCAAATGGGCGCGCGCATGGCGAGAGGAATAGGGAGAGGACGACGTGTTGTACCTGGTCCTCGACGCTGGTGCCGCTCTCCGGGCGTGCCGCGACCTCCTCGACGATCCCATGCCATTTGTTGCACGCTGTATGGACGAGCCCCCAATGGTTCGCCATCGCCTTCGACCCCCGCTGCATGTGGACGCCTTTGAAGTAGTGGTCGACGAGCTTGCGCTCGTCGAACTCGGCCTTGATGCGGTACCAATACGTGTCGATGTTCTGGTTCATGCCGGTGATCGGGTCGAGGAATACGACCTTCCACGCTTCGGCGAGGCACTCATCTTCTTGGTCCCACTTGATGCGCGGCTCGCCGGTCTTGGTCGCCCCTTTCTTCTTCTTCTTCTTCTTCTTCTTCTTCTTCTTCTTCTTCTTCTTCTTCTTCTTCTTCTTCTTCTTCTTCTTCTTCTTCTTGCCTTTCCTCCTCGGCGCCGGCTCCTCCTCTTCCTCCTCCTCTTCCTCCTCCTCCTCCTCTGGCTCTTCCTTGCCGTAGTCGAGCTCGGCGTCCATGTCGTCGAGATCAATCGAGCCGTCTTGGATAGTGAACCCGGGGGAAGCGGCAGCGGCAGCCGAGCCAGCTGCGATGATGTCTTCCATGTCGGCCTCTGTCGCGTCGGCGTCGCCAAGATGCGACGAGGAGGAGGCATGCGAGTAGAGGACGCATGGAGAGGTGGCATCGGGGAAGCTGTGTAGTCCGGCGGCAAGTACATGTATGGAGGGTACTACACGCCGGTGAACGCGGGTGATGGCGTGCGCTGGACCGGGCGCCCATGAGGAAGGGTGATGTTGGGGTTGAAACCACCGTGGACGTCGCTATCGGTATAGCCCGGCGACGGCGTGCTCCATGGGTGTGGCGACGACGAGAAGCCGGACGGAGAGCCGACGCTTTGCTGGCTCCAAGCCGCGTGCGAGCCGTGGCCATGGGGCGGATTCATCATCCCCGCGTGAGCCGCCTCGGCTTGTTCGGCAGCCGCACGCTCCGCCGCTGCCGCGGCCGCCGCGTGCGCCGCCCTCTCCCTGACCTTCTTGGCCCTGTTGCGCTTATCGGCGGTGACGGCCTCCCGGCGCTGCACTTCCGCCTTCCAGTCGGCGTTGGTCATGCCCGGGGGCTTGGACGGCGGTGCCCTTTGCTTCCTCTGCTTCGGTTGGGCGACGGCGGTGGTTGTGGGATCCGTCGCGGCGCGGGGGATCACGTACTTCTTCGGCGGCATGGCGGGCGGCTTGGAAGGGAGGAGACGGAGTTTGGCGGGAGGAATGGAGAATGAGAGGGAAGCCGAGGGGGGAAGCGGGAGGAAACAACGAGAAAAGGGCCTCCTCTCGCAGACAGAGCGGCCCCACGCCCCTTTTCGCTTCTGCCGGCGCCCCAAGCGACACTCGGGCGCTTGGGTTCGGGGCGAGATCGCCGGCTCTGGATTTGGCCCAAACCGGCGCTAAACGAGGTCCTGAGAACGCGACTGGGCCGATTTTCGGCCATCGGCGCTAAAAATTCGTCTGGGGGGGCCTGTTGGGGGCACGGCTGGAGATGCTCTCAGCCCTGGATTCAACACATCCGGTCCTTACAAAATTGATCTCCAAATCTGTTAAAGGCTTTGATCCTAAGTCTGCTCGAAAAACTCCGGTCAGGAAAGTAGAGCACTTGCAGAATTTCTGCAGCGGCGGTGTCACCTGGGCCGGCCTAGTAGCGTAGGCCTAGCCCGCATCTGGCGCGTCACAGATGCAAGTGGGCATCCCACATAGTCCCGCATAAGTAGAGGGTTAGTTCAAGCTGAACTAAAACCGAGCGGAGCAGTTATAACTAACTAAAACAATTTTGACTATGGAGCGGGGCGGACCGGGCGCCGCTCTACACCCCTAGGCGTGAGCCTCGGAAAGAAGCACGCGAACCGATGTTTCTTTTTCTTCAATTTCTCAAAAAAAGTTTCTTTTTCTTCAGTTTCTTTTTCACATTTTGGTGTTTTACATTTATATGTTTGACCGGTTTTATTGTAATTTTAAAATTTTAATGTTAAAAATGCTCGTGGATTCAAAAATATCCGTGAAATCAAAAAAACTTCATGACTCTAAAAAATGTTCACAAATTCAAAAATACTTTCAGGGACTTGAAAAAATGTTCGCCAATTTAAAAATTGATCACATATTTTAAAAATGTTTGTGATTTAAAAAACATGAATTGAATTTTGTTCACAAAATGGAAAAGGTTCAGGAATTGAAAATTGTTCACAGACTTAAAAATGCTGAGGATTTTTTTTTTGAAAAGATACAGTAAAGAAAAAAAAACAAGGGAAGACCTTGAAAGAAAGCCAAAAACTGATATAGACAAAGGATAAAAAAATAAAAATGGCTGGAATCTTCCTAAAAATGCGAGGAAGCTTCCCAAAACCAGATCCCCCAACCCTCGACGTCTTCCAAAAAATGCTCGCTAAGGCGCAAAAGGGACTGCTCATTATGAGGGTAAAGTTAGGGATCGCTATGCTTAACGATTGCTACAAGCGATATGTAACATTCGTGCTGGTGAGGGCACTGAAAAACTCGCCAACTTTTTTGCGGTGGGCTCTTTTCCGTACGTGTGCACCATTTGGTGTTTCTTTTACAATGATCAGTATAACTGATTAACCAGATAATTAAATATTAGTGGCAGTCAAACTGTCAAACACATCTCTTAGACTACATAGTGGAAGTAACATTGATGGTAACATGCATGTCACCTAAGCAGAAAAAATGATATGAAAAGTAATTAAAGTGGAGAGAGACAACTGAGGTAACACAATATGTTACCATCACATAGCGATTCTCAATGAAAAATGACACTGTAAATTGGGATGTGTCTTTTGTTATCACACCTATGACAAAATAACATAAAGTAATGACATATGCATGGGCAAATACATGGGAGCTCTCGGGTGCTATGCCCCCCGTATGAATATTAAATTTAAAAGAATACCAGGAACTTTAGAAGAAAAAAACATGGAATTTTGGGATATCAAACTTGGGTGTCCATTCTACTTTCGTGTTTAGTTTTATTAAGAAATGGCATAGGTGATATTCTCAATAAAAATATGTAAAAAAAATCCTATGTATAGAAAAAATTGTTTGGATGGATCGTAGGTCGGACTGTCTAGAACAATTTTGCACCATGACATATTTGAGCACACATTAAAACATGATTCAATTAACTAAAAGACATGATTTCGTTTGCCATATTTAGATAATTAAGTTTTTTTATGCCTCTTACCCTCAAAAAGACGTTTGACATGCCTCCTTCTTTCATTGGCTCGATATTAAACTGAACTACACTAAACATTTTACTCCCTTCGTTGCTTTTTACAAGATATTTTAGAGCCTGTTCAAGACTGCTCTGCTTCCCAAAATTGAGCCCCGCTCTAGAAAATACAGGCCAAACGGGGTAGCTTCACAATATGCCACTCCGCAAAAAATTTAAAATCTGGGGTCCAACTCCCTGTTTTTTGTGAAGTTCTTCAGGGGGTGCTCCAAAAAACTCTAGAAGCTGGAGTGGGAGGAAATTACTCACCACTGCCACTAGTAAGTGGATCCCCTTCGTTTCTTCTCACGTCAGCCAATCAAATAGATCATTTCCACCAAATCCCCATTCTTGAAACTGGAGTGAATTGGAAGCCAAACATTCTCTTTGGTGGAGTTGCAACTCCTGTGTAAAACTGCTTCAAACTGAATTTGGTGGAGCAAAAACTGATTTTTCATGGAGCGGAACGGTTCCAAACAGGCTCTAAGAGAGTTGATTTTGAACTGTTTTGGAAGTCGGGGCTCAAATCAAACACACCCTGTGACACAACGGCATCCTTGCCACCACCCCATCATTCCTCCAGCCTGTTTGAGTTTGACAATCTAAGAAAGTTAAAAAGAGTCGTTAGAAACAAAAAGCAAGCTTGAGATGCAACCGCATATCAACCCCTACCTAAACCCTATTCCAATCCGAGAAAGAAGAAAAACAATAACAATACCCGGCCGAGCCGCGCCGAACGTTAGGTTCACCATACATACGTACATGCGCTAATCATCATCATCATCATCAGAGCTGGTGGTTTGTTTAGTCGACCGGGACGGTGTGTACGGCGAGGAGCGAGCGAATTAACGCGGCAACTGCCAGCACAATATTCTACTCCCATACAGTACTAGTACTAGTGATTGTTACCCTAAAAAAACAGTGATTGTACTTACGTAGTTGGTTGGATCAATCTAACAACAGCTATGGCTAGCTCGATCGCCCTAGGCGGAGCTGTCCTAACGACCAAATCAAGCCATGATTGCCCGCGCTGGGTACGGATGGTTAGCCGCGGCCTCTACGTAGCGCCCACGGGCCGCCAAATGGAGACTCAACGCGGGCGGTCGGAGCGAGGAGGCGAGCGGCAGACACGCTGGCGCGCCATATGATGAGCCCAGCTAGGTTGATCCGGACTTTAATCAATCAAATATTGCGCATGCAGGTCCTGACGAGACGACGCTGGCGTGCTGTTTAAATTTGAAGATAAGGAGACGGGGCCCGGGCCTCGGTCGACGGCCCCCCCCCCCCCCTGTGGTCAACAACGTGGCTCCTGCGAGCAGTGACCAGCGCCCATCAGTTTGGTCAGCAAATGACGCCGCGCAGAATTCTTTTGCGTGGGCGGCTGCGCTAAGCTTCATGGCGGGCGAAATTTGACCCGGTCAACTGACGCAGAACCTGCGCATTTTTTCATAAACAAAATGTCAGACAGGGGGTGGCGAGACTGACCGCCATGGAAGCGGAGCCGGTATGGGGCCCGTTCCAGGTCAGCTGTCACTCGCCGGTTCATAATCATCGTCGGCGGCAGCACACGTTGCGCGCGGCAGGGTCGCGTCAGGCCAGGCCCGTGCTCCTCTGCCGCCACCCACGTACTCACTGTACCTGCGCGTCTGCACGTTGACCCTCTCCCCTCATTCAATCCATTCCATCCGCCCGGTTCATAATCACTGTACCTGCAACGGCTACGCAGGCACTGTCGGCGCGCTCCAGCTCGGCCTGCAACGATGACACGTAGGGCCAGCGGATACCACTGGCCCGCCTGGAAGCGACACGGGCGCGTTTCCCCGCGGTCCGCCGCGGCCGCAGCGCGTTGATCGTCGACAGAACGCCCGCATCTCCTACCTACTTTTCCAGGGACAGTAGGACGGACGGTAGAAGTATCATGACAGACTTATGTACTTACGGGTAAACTCAAGGGGCTATACGCAAAATGGTCAGGATTAGGCCTGCGTGCAGTGTGTTCGCCGCCCCGCGTACGCGTGGGCCAGGCACGGCCTCCCGCCCGCTCCGCAGCCCGCGGGCGCGCCACGTTGCCGGCCACAGCACGTGGGCCCAGCCCCCGCGCGCGCGCGCCCTGGAGGAATTCTAGAATGGTTCTTTCGCTCTCTGCCTTTCGCTCCCACGTCAAATTCGGTTGATATTTTGAAAGGCAGGGGGGGCCCGCCCTCATTTGCGATCAGATCGCCACAACACAGAACAATTGATGCTACCTCCTTTTTCTTTCGCCCCCCTCCCCGAAAAGAAAACGGCTTTGCAGGAAGGCAGTGTGGCGTGCAAGGTTGCACAAAGAAACGGTAGGAGGCAATATGTTGTTTGTAAGACACGCCTTTTGATTATTAATTGACAAACTTGGCAAAATATATCGAAAGAAACGGTAGGACCCAATATGCATGCAAAGTTGCCCAAATAATAGAAGGGAAATAAATTGATATTGCAAAATGCACCTTTTGGTTGCCATTCCTAAACTAGAGTGTTGCAGTTGTTACACAGTTGGCCACAAAAAGGGGAGAATAATATCGTGGTGCATCAAAATTTTCTTTCTAGTGGCTATACTCCTAAAATGGAACATAGTAGCGTCAACACGTTTGTAAACCCCTCGTGAAAAATAACAATGTCACACCTTTCAGGATTATTTTTTGGGAAACGTGTGCCCATGTTAGTCATTCACAATGAAATACCTTTCATCAGACATTTGTAGTTTCGGCATGTAAAGCAATGACACTATTTGATGTCGACCTCGGACATTATCCATTGTCAAGATGGATATAAATCCATCAAATATGTAAACAAAAAACTATATACTCCTTGCAAAAAACCCACATAAGCACGTTATTTCCATGGATAGAACAACACACCCATCTTATTATAGACGCTACTACGAACACATGGAAGAGCCTAATTCCCATGGCAACTTTTGAGGGATATTCAGGTATTATAGTGAGAAACAAGCCATGTACTGCTGGAATTTAGTATATTTTAGGACATCTCAATAGGAATTTCAAAAATTCCTAATAAATACTAGAGGCCCACTTAGCCCATTCATGCAAGGCAAGGAGAGCTACTAAAGTTTAGTCCCACATTGCTAGTTTTATATGAGTTGGACCTCTTTACAAGGGAGGTTGTTTCCCCACATGTATGAGCATGAGAACAAGAGGGACACTCACGCGCGTTCCTCCGCCGTCCGCCTCACCACGCCACGCCTCGTCACGGCGCGCTGCGCCGCGGGTTGCAGCAATGAGTCAATGTCTAAATTTTTGTTGTGCACAACTGGTATACGAAAGGTCACACGAAAGTTGAAAGATTTTTGCTATAGTGGAAGTTGAATGCGATCGGTGCATCCATTCGGCTACTGGTTGTTTGCTTTATCTCCGTCTCTTCGTTTCACCTCTCGTCGCTGTCCTCTCGCCTACTTCTCCTGTGCCTATAAAAGAGAGGTCGCTCCTCTACAGAGAGACACATCAGAACAACATCTTCCTCTTGTCACCGAGTTCCTAAGTACTGAGCTACTGCTACGATCTTCCCAATCCCGGCTTGCGGCGTGCACCACATGTCGGGATTGTAGGTCTCTGAAACCCCACCTCTTTGTGTGAGAAGGGTGATAAGGTTTTGGGGAGCGCTCTGTGCGACTACTAACCGGTTCATCATGGACGCTCCGGACACCGACGAGCACTTCCCCAACGATGACTTTTTCCCCAACGTCAACAACCTCTTCGACGGCATGGCTGGCGAGAACATCGACCCCAAGATCGGTACTTCTGTCGCTGCTCCGTACATCTTCATGTCCTCTCTGTTTATGATCATGCTACTTTTTCTTGCTCTAGTGTTTCTTGTTCTAGCCTCTGTCCTACGTATATTCTGTTTTAGATCATCTACTTCATGCATGCAGATGCTACTTACCTTCTCTTTGTCAAATTGCATGACTTATTTTATCTCTATTATAATAGTCATGTTTTATCTAGTATTTCTGTTAATAAAATCATATGGTAAATTGCTCATATTTCTAACATTTACACATTGCCGTAGAGGAAAACATTTCATGCATGCAAAGCTTCCCAAATAACAGAAGGAAAAAATAATGATGTTGCAAAATGCACCTTTTGGTTGCCATTCCTAAACCGGAGTGCTACAGTTGTTACATAGTTGGCCAGAGAAGGGGAGAAGAATACCATGGTACATTGAAACATTCTTTCTAGTGGCTTTACTCCTAAAATGGAACATAGTAGAGTCAACATGTTTGTAAAACCCCCGTGAGAAATAACAACGTCGAGTCTTCCCAAGTATAGTTTACGAAGGCCGAACCAGTAATCAAACCGGCAAGATTGTAGTTTCAGGTTTTTGCTGCCGCGCCCAAACCGTCAGTTCACTTGTTCAATTGTGGGTTTTTTAAGCAATAAAATAATATATATTTTATCAGTAAATACATCAGTCAATAGATAAAAAAATGTGTAATCACATGACAGAATAACCAGTAACTACATGTTAATATCTAATTCCTATACATGATAAGAGAATTGTTGTTGCAAAGCACGCCTTCTGATTATTGTCTGACAAACTTGGCAAAATATATCAAATAGAGTATATATTTAGATAAAGATAATACGACCCCCTCAAGAAGCACATTCCCGTGGCACCTTTTGAGGGATGTTCAGGCATGACAGTGAGAAACAAGTCATTTAAACATTATCATAGAGAAAAACATTTTATACATGCAAAGTTACCCAAATAATAGAAGGAAATAAATTGATATTGCAAAATGCACTTTTGGTTGCTATTCCTAAACAAGAGTGCTACAATTGTTACATAGTCGGCCACAAAAGGGGAGAAGAATATTGTGGTACATCAAAACATTCTTTCTAGTGGCTATACTCATAAAAGGAAACATAACAGCGTCAACACGCTTGTTAATCCCTCGTGAGAAATAACAACGTCAAGCCTTCCAAGCATAGTTTAAAAAATCAAACCAGTAATCGAACCGGCAAGGCGGTCGTTTTAGGGTTTTACCGGTCAAACCGCCGTTTCACTGATCTGATTGTCAGTTTTTAAGCAATAAAGTAATATATATTTATCAATAAATACATCAATCAATGAATAAAAAATGTGTTATCACATGACAGAGTAACCAGTAACTACATGATAAAAAATATGTTGTTGATGTCGCGCGGAGCCGGAGCGCGAGAGAGAGGTAGGGTCGCCGCGCCACGGCGCCGAGCAAGGGTGGCTGCGGAGGGGGCGGCCGCGGTGGCACCCGACGGGTTTCTCTCTGTGGACAAAATCGAGAGAGAAAGCTCCCAATGGACCGAAATCATACCAAAAGAGGTTTTTTTCCTTTATCGACGGGTTTCCTTTAGCCAGGTTGTATGCAAAAAAGGTCGATTGGGGGGCTTTCTGGAATCAATGTCGAACCATCAGGGTTTATGTGAATCGCCCGGTTCACCAGTTTTTGGATAGTTTATTTCGATTGCTCGAATGGTCCACCAGGCTGAAAGAACCGATGGGATCACCGGTTTCGGTTTTTTCCGGTCCGGTTTTTAAAACTATGTTTCCAAAATTATTTTTTGGGGAAAAAGCGTGCCCATGTTAGGCATTCGCAATGAAATACCTTCCTTTCATCCATTTGCAGTATCGACATGTAAAATAATGGCACTATTTGATGTCAACGTCTAACAATAACATTACCAAGATTGATATAAATCCATCAAATGTAAACAAAAAACTATATGATCCTTGCAAAAACCCACATAAGCACGTTGTTCCATGGATAGAAACCAATGGTGGAGGTTGACGAAGTTTGTTGGGGGGGGGGGCTAATTAAGTAGAATGTGGAGGTCAACGTCTAATTAAGTTTATAGGAAAAATGCATCCTACTACCGGGTGTAGTTACACCCATTTCTCATATACTATCATGTGATAGTATATACTCTACTTTATTATTTTTAGTATGTTCACATACTATATCTAAGATACCCCAAAGCGAGTTATGTGAAAAAATTGCATGTGAGCCCATGTTTTTATAATATTTGTGAAATACGTACATATTTGTACGTACAAAGGAGTATGCTCAAAATATACTATATACTAACTAAAAAATAGTATATATACTACCTAAACATTTTTACATACTACATACTATGCGTACATACTCTCCCATATGATAGATACTATCTAGAACGTATGAAACAAAAA
>NC_041391.1:133661733-133688056 GCF_002162155.2 Triticum dicoccoides
GTTGATAGAAACACGCTCTTTTAGATGTCACACCTTATCTCGGAGATCAAACCAACCACATGCTACTTTGTTTTGATCAAATTCGAGTTTTTTACCCCATACGCAACATGGTTTTCAAGGCTTCATTTTTTCAAGTACTCCATAAAACATCAATACACTCCGCGAGCGAGACCATGAAAACCCAACGAGATAAGCACCTTATTTCATTGCCAATACTGGTGCGCAATATGTGGTGTACATACGACTGTATGTTGACTACGTCGTTTCCAAGGAGCACGAGTGACTCAAAATTAACTTGAAAGTCAAAGTTGCAATGCCAAATACTAATTGTATATATAGTACATGCACTCATGCCGTTGACTATGTCCGACACAATGTATAGGACCATAGTTTGACTTTTGAAGGAGCACGATCGACTCCGGATCAATTTGAAAGTCAAATCTGCAAGCCGAATACTAGTAGTAGCACTATTTCTTTTAACACAACTTACTAGTACTCCCTCCATCCCAAAATACTTGCCGGAGAAATACATAAAAAAGGATGTATCTAGAACTAAAATACGTCTAGATACATCCATTCTCTTGACAAGTATTTTCGGACGGAGGAAGTACTTGTATAAACACACACGCGCGCGCGCGCACACACACACGACATTGACCCTGTTTTTAGCCCGCATACAAGTTTTGTCGGAGGTCAAAGTATTGTAAAAAAATATCAACACCCATAATGTGAAGTCAATATTGTTAGACTCATTGTGAAATGTAGCTTTATGGTATATAATATATTTTCTATTATAGATTTTGATAATTTTTAATACAAATTTGGTCAAACTTTGTAAATTTTGATTTGACAAAAATATAATATGCAGAATAAAAAGAACTGGAGGGAGTACTCTCGAGCACCGGCCGTCGGCGCCGTACAACAGAGAAAAGATCAGCCGCCGGGTGGGGGAGCCGCGACACGATTCCATCAAACCCGAGGGGCCCAAACGCGAAACGGGGCCGGAACACAGCAAAGATAAAGGAAAAAAGGAGCCACCGAATTCCGGGAGGAATCGGCGAGGACACTTCCCCCAACGCCTTTCTCTCTCCTCTCTCCACACCATCGTCGTCTCTTTCCTCTCCTCCCTCCCTCCCTTCACCACCACCACCACCACTCCCCACCCACTTCCCACCCGTCCCCTCCCCCGCCACGCCACTTCCCCAGGAACAAAAAAATCCATCGGATTCCCGCCTCGGACGACGCGGCCCGCCCCGATCGCCGGCGAGCTCCCCGACCCCCGGCGTTTCTCAGGTGAGCGCGAGGCGCCCCGGACGCGAGATCCCCCGCCGGAACCGGAGGAGGGGATCCGGCTCGGCTCGGCTCGCCCGCGGCGGACGGGCTGATCCCTGTCCCTTGTTTCGCTAGGGTTTCTGACTGGAATGCGGTTTCCGTTTCAGGATTCGGAGGTTTGGCGCCCGGAGGAGGAGCGGAGGATCCGGCGCCCATGTCGGGCCACCTCGATCGCCTCGCGCGCCCAGGTGAGCCCGCCCCCGATCGCCTTTTTTCCCGCGCGCCCTTACTCCTCGATTTCCGGCGGCGCTGGTTCGATTGCCGCCCGCATTGGGTTGCCGCGCCGTGCCCGCGAGGCTACCGTGATCCGCGGCGTGAGCTGTGGTGCTTCCTTGGAAGATTGGACTAGCCGCGCCGCCTAGGCCGCTGGCAGCAGGTTTCCTGGGTTCCGACTTAGAATAGTTGTTTTTTCGCCGCTGTCTCGTATTTGGAGCCGTATGTACGCGCCGGGTCGTAGGATGGGTTTGGCGGCTGCGAGGTTGGTGACCTGTTCAATACCTTGTTGATTTGGCCCCATCGCAGGCGCTGCTGCCTGCTGTGGTCATCCGCTGGCTTCACGCGTAGTTCCCTATGCCAGGAACAGCCAGGCTAGGTTGGATTTTTGTGGGCGCTATAAACTTTTTACATCCTCGTGTCTGATTGCAAGCAGTTTGTTAGGCTAGAAGAGATGAAATCCTTTTGCTATGAGGAGAGGGTTCCTGTGCGATTTCCGCATGGCATGGTGGTGCCTTGACCTGTCACCTAATTTGTGACCAATAATCTTGTAGACAAGAACACCAGAAAATTTAATGCAAAAAGCACATGCCAATGTAGTTTGGTATATCAACTGGTGGAGGACCGGGCTTAGACCTTGTAATCAAGAGCACATGTATCTATCCTGTGGGGTTGAACCTTTTCGCTAACATCGTCTCAAAATATCACACCATCAAGTTAAGAAGGGAGATGGCTAATGATTCCGTTCATTTGATGCTACCATCCTTGTTTCTGAAACTTGGGAAGAAGTTGAACCTCTGGTGTTTATGCTAATTGTAGTTGTTATCATCTGACCCCGTAATGTTATAAAAATGAATTATTTTGTTCAATATTCCCAAAGCTTGTGTTGTTCAAAACTTGTCATGACATTAACCTTTGTCGTTTATTAATTCTAATGTTTAGGACGGGCTTTAGAACCCAATTTCACACACTTATGCTCATAAGTATGACGAGTATAATTTGATGTGGCTACTGTCTGCCAAGCACTCGTTGTTGTATCAAAGTAAATTAATGCTGCAATTTGGTGAACTTGGCATGATCGGTGGCTTATTTACCTTTTTGATGTCTCAGTCTCAGGTTTTGAAGGTTGTTCAAGTCACGATGACAGGAGATCATACGAGAGGAGATCAGATTTTGAAATCTCCGAAGATGAAAAGAAGACAAGAATGGGCTCTTTGAAGAAGAAAGCTATAGATGCATCGAGTAAGCTTAGGCATTCCTTAAAGAAGAAGAACAGGAGGAAGAGTGGCAGTCGGGTTCTCTCTGTATCTATTGAAGATGTGCGTGATCTAGGGGAACTGGAAGAGGTAGAAGCATTTAGACAGGCGCTAATTTTGGACGAGTTGTTGCCTACAAGGCATGATGACTATCATATGCTGCTGAGGTATAATCCTATTAATTATCACGCCCCTGTTACATGAACTTGGCTATAATATCTCACACTGGTGTCTATAAGCTAATTTAAAATGTTTTGTGTTTAGATTCTTAAAGGCGAGGAAATTTGACATTGAGAAAGCAAAGCAAATGTGGACTGACATGCTTCAATGGAGGAAGGAATATGGTACTGATACTATTGTTGAGGTCAGCTAGCCGAAATTAAAGTTATAATACAGTTCTGATTTGTTTGACTATAATTAACAGCTGGAGCCACATTTCTCTGTAGGATTTTGATTACACTGAGTTGGACACTGTTCTGGAATACTATCCTCATGGTTATCATGGCGTTGACAAAGAGGGGAGACCTGTTTATATTGAAAGGCTTGGAAAGGTTGACCCTAACAAGCTTATGAATGTAACAACTATGGACAGATATGTAAGGTACCATGTGAAGGAATTCGAGAGGAGCTTCTTGATCAAATTTCCAGCATGCTCTCTTGCGGCTAAAAGACACATCAATTCGAGCACAACAATTCTGGATGTTCAGGGTGTGGTATGTTTCTGAAGACTCAGTCTCCACAACTTGTCCATTTCCTTACAAGCCTGGTAACTAGCTAGTTCTGACTTGGTTCCTGCTTTTGCAGGGTTTGAAAAATTTCAGCAAAACTGCACGTGAATTAATTATGCGACTGCAGAAAGTTGACAACGATAACTACCCTGAGGTCTGGATTTCCACCCTACTCTTGCGATAAGCATAGTTCGGCATTCACATATTCTATTGTGATTTAGTCAGTTAAATATCCACCATTTTCTGTTCTATGTTCCAGACTTTACACCAAATGTTTATAGTCAATGCTGGCCCGGGCTTTCGGATGCTATGGAGCACTGTGAAATCTTTCCTCGACCCAAAAACCACTTCCAAGATACATGTAAGCATTCGCACGGACCACACTTTTTTTATGCTAAATTCACTTGATTTACTAGGTGCTATTGTGTTTCGTCAGGTACTTGGGAACAAGTGTCAAAGTAAACTGCTTGAAATAATTGATGCTAGGTAAGTAGCGTTCAGTGTACTGTTCTTGTAATACGTTGACTTGTTTTAATGAATACTCTGTTCTAATTATTCTTTTCATTTGTGATAATTGATCAGTGAATTGCCAGAATTTCTTGGTGGTACTTGCACCTGTCCTGAGTATGGAGGGTGCCTCAAAGCTGAAAAAGGGCCATGGAAGGACGCGAACATACTGAAGGTATGGCTATCAGTTTCCTGGTAATCATGTATCTATTACTAGTCACTTTCCTTTATTATCTCCTCTCTTAATGTGCTCATTATACGCTGATACCAGAAAGTCCTTAATGGCGAGGCCCAGTGTGCTCGGCAGATTGTAACTGTTTCCAATGGGACAGAAACTATTATTTCTTATCCCAAGTCTAAGTACCAAACGGTATGTCTCACAATCAATTTGTATTGTTCTATGCTTGAGTGATCTATGCGGGAATATAATTTGTTTTAACATGGAATGCCAGGTACGTGGAAGTGATACATCAACTGCGGAGTCTGGATCTGAAGCGGAAGATGCAACTTCCCCCAAAGCTCTAAGAAGTTACATCTCTCATCCTAAGTTGACCCCAGTCCGTGAAGAGGTCAGTAGTTTAGATTACATTGTGCTAAGATGCAGTTACTTATGAACAAAGAACCAGCCAATTGATCTATCACTCAAATACAATTGTCAATCAGCCTACTCTCAGGTAGCTGAACTGAAATTTGATGGCACTACTGTGCTCCAAACCACCAGTATGCGGCGGTTGATCTTAACTATTTGTATAATGACTACATTTCATAGCAAACAAAACAATTGGAACTGCCTTTCTCCATCAAACAACCTCATAGGTAGAGAAAAATAGTAGGTTCTAAACAACTAAAACCAATCACTACTCACTTTGTTGCTATCCTAATTTACTGGCTAGCTGTTTTAAATTTCCACATGTTAAAAAAGAATTTACAAACCCCTTTTCTTGTTTCTCTGTTGGGCACATGGATTGTGCTACATTGGTTTGAACTTGCCTTTTCGCCTTTCAGGTCAAGATGATCAGGGCCACTAGCTTTTCTACCCGTATGCCTGAATATGATATTCCTGTTGTTGACAAAGCAGTGGATGCAACATGGAAGAGAGAACTGCCTCGGAAGGTACCCTTACCATCCAAAGGTTTGTTCTTGTCAGTTCAATTGCAGGGTCTGAAAGATGTCTTCTGTTACTGCCAAAACCTGATATTTGCTGCTATTTCTTGAATGTAGACTCTTCTTTGGCTACCGCCACAAAGGCATCCAACAGGTCTTTGGATCAGATTATTCCAGCTCTGATGGCTTTTGTGATTGCTATTGTGACGCTGCTTCGGTCAGTTAAAGATGTTGCCACAAAGAGATTGGCAGATAAAAATGAGTCAGACGAACAAAGTTCTGCAGTATATCAAGACTGCATTCCAAAAGAGGAGTTCCGGCCCCCGTCACCAGGTCCTGGGTTTGCTGAATCTGACCTGTTCTCGTTAGTCTTGCAAAGGCTGGCAGAGCTTGAAGCGAAGGTTCATGCGCTTGAAGAAAAACCTTCTGAAATGCCTTGCGAGAAAGAAGAGCTGCTTAATGCCGCTGTCCGCCGCGTGGATGCACTAGAAGCCGAGCTCATCGTAACAAAGAAGGTAATTCCATGGCTTGCACTTCATTTTGAAAAAAAAATTCCATGGCTTGCTGCTCACTGTTTCATTAGTATGAAAAAACCACAACCCCACTCCAGAACTTGTTGTATGTGTTATTATTTTAACTGAGAAGGTCAGTACTTGTCACTTAACCTGTGCATTTTCGAAATTCATCCAGGCTCTGCACGAGGCTCTCATCAGGCAAGAGGAACTACTTGCTTACGTTGACAGGAAGACAATTGCCAAGGCCCAGGTTTGTAACGCACAAGGCAATCAGTCCTTTCATTACTGCCTTTTTCATCTCTTGATCTGTTTCTCATGCGTCATGTCTACCTTCCTGTTGCAGAAAAAGAAGAAGAAGCCGATGTCTTGCTACTAGGACGAGGAGAGAGAGACCCCCCTTGGTTCAGTTTTCTTTTCTCCGAGATGCCGGAGATGGCGTTTGAGATGATGTAAACGGTTGATCCGTTCGTTTTCCTGACAAATGTGAAAAAGACATACATGGGTTTGTAAATGGACAGAAAATCCTGACATAAATAAATGTGTTTTTGCGCCGAATTCTACCCGTTTCAGCCTGCCTGTCTTATATAAATACAGGATTGCAGGCAGAGTGCCGTTGTTGACCTGTCTTGGTTCTGCAATTTGTTTACTCCACTTATTGGTTACACGCGCTTTCACCATCACAAGCCTGACGATACGCAGCTCTAGCTGAGCTATTTGTAGTTCCATAGGATAGGATGCAAATAACCAGGGGAAACAAGACCATTGTTGCTAAGGCATCATTATGTGCCAGAGTCCTCCAGCTACAGCCAGATTGTTGCTAAGGCATCACCAATTTTGTGTCAATCACAATTCAGTTACACAACATTCTTCAGAAGCGTAAAACTGAGCAGAGTCTTTATAAAAACAAAGGCCTTACAATTCTTCTAAACACAGAAAATATGTTTCGACGAGACGCGATCGGCATAGCTAGGACCTGCCTGCTCGGAGCGCTGCGACTACTTTCACATGAAACAGTTCGATCTCTGCTCCGAAGATAAACAAAAATACAAAATCTTGTGGCCTAATGTGGGAGTAGTACTACAATTCAGCCTTGGCATTCCAGATCGTATGTGTGTATGTATGTATCCTTTCTGCTGCATTTTTCTCTCTCTTTCTCTTTCTTCCTTTGCTCCCCCTTCCCCCCCTGCAGTCGCCGGTCGCCGCCGCCGTCGTCGGTCAGCGATCTTCTCCTCACCAACGGAATGGATTCTGCTGTTGGAGACAAAACTTTAATGAAATCAGCTTGTAAGATGAGTGCTTACCACGAGCTTGAGCCTAACAGTGCCAACTGATGCTGCAGACATGCGAGTGAGCGAGAGTGCCGGGGCCTTACCATCCCCTTCTTTTTCTTCTTCTTCTCGATGTAGGCCAGCACCTCCTCCTGCTGCTCCTTCGACGTCTCCAGAAGCTGCAATGCACATTGATCCACCATTAATGTAGAGAAGGCTAGACAGGAATGCTCGTCTGAATCATGTCATGTGTTGTGCCGCTTACCTTCTTGGTGGACTCGAGCTCGGCCTCGAGGGTGTCGAGCCGGGTGGCGGCGGCGGCGAGCTGCTCCGCCTTGTCGGCGGGCATCTCGGGGGCACGCGAGCCGAGGGCGGCCACCTTCTCCTCCAGCTCGCCCACCCGCTTCGCCAGCGCATCGAACTGCGCCGTCGACACGCCCGCCACCGCGACCGGTCCCCCGGCGCCGCCCTGCCCCTGGGCCTGCAGGAGCTTGCGGTTCTTGGCCATGGCCTCCATGGTGGCGATGCCCATGGCCGCGTCCATGGCGCGCTTCGGCGCGATCTTGCCCACCCGGAACATGGCCACCACCCCCATCACGAACGCCATGAACCCCGTCACCACCTGCCGGTCCCCGGCGTCGCCGTGCTTGTACGCGTCCGGCAGCGACGCGTACATATCTGCCACCATGCCAAACACATTCCCACTCTTCGTTCAGAACCACACACAAACCAACCCCTCACTTCATTATCTGTCTCTCTCTATCTCTCTCTGCTTTTTCATGGAGTGTTTGTTTGGTTGATGAAGGGTGCAAAGGCCGAGCTGACCTCTCGCGATGGCGAGCTTCTCCGCGCTCATCTCGCCGTTCCAGTTGAAATCCATGCCCTTGTCCGCCATGGGGAAGAGATCGTCGTAGGGCGCACCTTGCGAATCCTAGGTCAGGGACGCAACAGAATTAGGCTACACAAAGTCAAGTTAGTAGTAGTACTACTACTACTACCATGTAAGGGACCAACAACAATGCTGTCCGGCTCACTACTGTAGCAAATCCGACAAATGCTACTGTAGGTGTTAAGTTAAACATATTCCTTCACCTTGGCCTCTTCGTTTGGCACCTCAGGGAGGGGAGCCATATGCGGCGGGTGTTCGATCTTGTCGTGCGCCGCCTTGGGAGAGTCGGTGGCGTCACGACGCATCGACTCTTGCTTCTGCAAAGGCAATTTTCGTCAGGGATGCGGACGATAATGTCGGGAAAGGAGGCCATGTAATCTAAAACCTGCATATATGAGTAGGAAATCTCGTGGCAACCTTTGCAGCCGGTGCAGCGTCGTCCTCGGTGATAGTCTTCTCCTCGGCGCTGGCAGGGTCCGAGTTGTTCATTCCGCATCTCCCCAAGCCACATTGCACCATCTGAAGAATCAAACCACAAAATGTTCATGGTGCCTATGCTCAGGAGTGGGTTCAGCTGTAGTATAGCATCACTACTACTTCCATTGTGCACTAGCAAATATGCATTCCCTTGCATCATGTATGAACTCTGATTGTTGGAAAATAAGCATTAACCTTTATGATTTCAGGGTCCTTCCACGGTCCTTTGTCGGAGCGCATGCAACCTCCGCCTTCGCATACGCAAGTGCCCCCGAGGAACTCGGGCAATTCACTGTTGAACCCCGCAGAATAAGAACAAAACAAAAAAAGTGAGTTCAACTGCAGGATGCTGCTGATACTAATGCAAAGCAATCTCATTTGAATTTGTCAGTGCCGCCAACTTGCAAAATCCTTTGAGTTACAAACCTGGGATCAATAACTTCCAGCAACTTGCTCTGGTACTTGTTGCCGAGAACCTAAACCCCAAGGCATGAACCGTAAACAAAAGAGATTATAATTCTTGATCAAGTTTATAAATTAGCCGATGACGGCTAAAGGATAAGAACTGGAAAGGAATGGGTTACATGGATCTTGGCTGTGGTCTTGGGGTCAAGGAAGGACTTGACGGTGTTCCACAGGAGCCTGAATCCCTGACCGGCGTTGATGATGAACATCCGGCACAGGGTCTGCATCGTCAGTTAAAATCATCAGCCGAGCATCATTTCCAGGAAGAGATATTTGGCAAACATGTGATCAATAAATTTTGTTCCTGGCACTCCTTGTCTAGAGAATTTTCTGTCCAGTACTTCTAGTTGACAACATTAATTTTACGAGAGCGCAAATCTGCTAAAAAAACAGGTTGACCATATTGTAGACAAATACAAAGTACTTCCTCCGTAGTGATCTAAACGCGCTTATATTTCTTTATAGAGGGAGTACACGATAAAATTGGGTTTAATTCTCAGGTTAACATGAAATTGCTCGTGCCAGTTAATACGCCGTATTAAGATTTGCAGAACTTTCTCAAAGAAACTCAATACCGAAGCAAGGGCCGTCAATGGAGCACTATCACTGCACACGCATCGGCATATCATATCTATATGGTATACCTCAGGGTAGTTATCCCCGTCGATCTTCTGGAGCTGCCCGATGAGATCCCTCGCAGCCTTGTTGAAGTTCTTGTAGCCCTGAGACATGCCAAACAGTGTCACATCAACTTTTCTCCAGTATGGCTGCTAGCTCTATGAAAATGCTGAAGAAACTAGCTAGGCATGGATCAATCTTCGATAATGGATGGACGACGAGCACTTAGTTAATTACCACGCCGGAGACGTCGAGGATGGTGGTGCTCTGGTCGACGTGGCGCTTGACGGAGATGGAGCAGGCCGGGAACTTGAGGGCGAAGGCCCTCTCGAACTCCCTCACGTGGTACCTCACGTAGCGGTCCATGCTGGTGACCTGCAGCAGCTTGGTGGTGTCGATGGCGCCCAGCTTCTCGATGTAGATTGGCCGGCCGTCCTTGTCCACGCCGTGGTGCCCCTGCGGGTAGTGCTCCAGCACCTGCTCCACCTCCTCGAATTGGAAATCCTGCGTACGTACGTCCAATAGTTGCATTCATCTTCCATTTTCCAGAGAAGACGGTGATGGAAGGAGATCTAATGGAGCACGCTACGCTACGTACCTCCATGATGGTGTCGGTGCCGAACTCCTTGCGCCAGTTGAGCATGTCGGACCACATCTGCTTGCTCTTGTCGATCTCGAACTTGCGGGCCTTGAGGAAGCGGAGCATCATGTGGTAGTCGTCGTGGCGCGCCGGGAGGAGCTCCTCCAGGACCAGCGTCTGCCGGAACGCGTCCACGGAGGCCGCCTCCTTGGCGTCCCGCACGTCCTCGATGGCCACCGACATCACCTTGCTGCTGCGCTGCCGCCCCGACCGCCGGCTCAGCGAGCTGCGGAGCATCTTGGAGGAGGCGCTCATGGCGCGGTGCCGGAGCGACGCCGACGACGCCATGCCGGGCGCCCGCGAGGTCGGGGTCGAGGCGGCGCCATCCGCCGCCGCGGCGGTGGGCGTCGACATGGGACGGCGGGGGTGTAGTCGGTCGTCGTCGCCTTATTTCGATATTGGATCGGTCACCGGCTAGCTAGCTAGCTATCGGGGACGGCGGCCGGCCGGGCGAGCGCCGCTGCACCACCACTGTCCTGAACGATCAACCACCGCCGGCCATTGCCACCAGTTAGTTTCCTGGATCGATGGAGAAGAGATAACAAGAACCGATTCACACGGATCGACAGGCGAATTACCTACGTACGTACCAGGGAGACGGCCTTGGGGGGAGGGTGAAATCTGAAATGGAGAGGGGAAGAAGAAGGGTGGGGACGGGGAATGGCGAATGCTAGGTAGAGTTCGTTGGTGCATGCATGGCCCCGGCCCGCCATGGGCGTCCCCTTCCCCACGAGGCTCTCCCACTATTTCAGGCACCATGGTAGCTGCACCGCTCCTAACTTTAACTTGGATCATGTCTGTTTTGATAACTGGTTTACCTAGGTCAAACTATCACGTTACTAATTACTCTCTCTGTTCATAAATATAAGATGTTTTGAATATTTCAATATAAACTATATACGGACTAAATGAAGTGAACAAACACACTAAAATGTGTCAATATATGCGAGCTGAGCATAGCTCAAATGGTAGCTTCCTTGTGGTGGAACCACGCCATCAAGGTTCAAGTCCTAGACTTGGCACCGGTGTTTAAATTTTCATGTGCGTGGGTACATTTATAGGAATGAGTGATTGTACATGTATATGGTCATCCGTGATTGTACTACGTTAAAAAATATATCTTATATAATGTATGTGCATCCGTGATTATACATCCGATTCAGAAAAAAGTTAGAACATCTATATAATGTATGTGCATGTATGTCGGCATCTATCTAAATACATCTGACTAAGAAAAATGTTAGAACATCTTATATTTGTGAACGAAATAGTAGTACAGAAGTATTCAAACAGTACGAATTAGGCTGCAAAATAAAGTAGTTAGGTCGATAACTTTTCATATCTAGTAGTCACATGTGCAGATGCTTGACTGCCTTGGAAAGATATGCTAACAAATTACAATTCAAAACAAAATCACATCGTAGGCATGGACCCCCACCTGTCGGTGGGATGGCAATGTTGGTGGGACTGAAAAATGCGTCTTGTTTATCCGAACGTTGTGTGGGTTGTTGTTCTAGAACATTCCAGAAGACCAAAGACAATTGTTTTAAAAAGAAACAAAATATGCAACACATATTTTGTTTTCTTTCTTTTAAAACTAGAAGAGTGAAACTCATCGTTGTATATCATTGTAGTTGAACAATCTTCCATGCCTCTCAGGAAGTGATCGAAGTTTTCAAGTGGAAGACATGGTTTGGTATTGAGCACGGTTGGCAAGAATACGATGACGAGGAGCTGCCTGCACGGCTACGACGGCACCAGCTGTAGGTCTAAAGTCCATGCTACATGGCTCCCTGGCGCCATGGGCAGATGCTGCCGTTGGGCTGGCTGGCGAAGAAACTGAACCTAGGACGTCCATGCTACAACGGCAAGCCGACGGAGCGTGGGTCGCTCGCAGAACATGTTCTGCGACTCATACAGTAGCTACTGGTACACACGCCCTGGTACTTGTACTAGCTACAATTAATAGGAAATTGCCAGCTTTAAAATTACTACTCCCTCCGTCCCATAATATAAGAGGGAATACAACACTTTTATGGAGTACTCCCTTCGTCCGAAAATACTTATCAAAGTAATGGATGTATCTAGATGTATTTTAATTTTAGATACATCCGTTTTTATCCATTTTTGCGACAAGTAATTCCAGACGGAGGGAGTACAATATATAAAAATATAAAATAAAGGATTGCTGGCTAGATTCGTTATTTATGCAGTTCAGTTCAGTGCATCTGTATCTAGAGAAGTTAACTGCTAGTATGAAGTTAAAGTCTGAACCAACTCCCAGATTTTCTGCAAAACGAGTTCATGAGCAAACTCTGAAAACACCCAAACTTCTCCAGGTTTCCTGCAAAATGAGTGCCCCGCAAACTGCCACCCTCAGCTACTACCTGATTGTTTAGTCTTAAATAAACCTGAAAATAAAAATAAATAAACATTAGATACATTTGAATATAAACATATAAACAGAACAAGTGGCAGATGAAAAAGAGAGGAAAAAAAATCCGACTAAACAGAAATGGATTAAGAACACATGTCCCTTTCAAAATGAAATGAATAGGGAGCTATCATTTTGATTTTCAGGAGAGATACAGAGCATATGAAATAGCAAGTTTCAGTTTCAAGATTTGGTCAACTGGTTACAATATTTCAGGAAAAAGAAAAGGCGGCGATGGTTATTGGACATTTCGGTTGAAGGCTAGGGAAACTTCCGATTTATATAAACGATGTATGGGCCAGTTTGGAGTTATGCACTTGATATGTTAATCATGCCTGCTAGACCAGAATCACTCCTTTACATGATGAAACATAGTTCAGGAAACACTAATTCTCCTGGATGAAAGGTCCATGTTAAAAGACACAGATAGTTTTCAGCAGCACTTCATGGTGCTGCCAGAAGACGGTATGATTGGAAGAAAAAGTTCAATTAGCATTCTACAGAAACATCTGCCATGAGAGACGGCGAAATGTGATTCTCTTTAGCTAGTGCGCATGCCAAACATATTACTAGTGCCAGTAAAACATGAAATAGAACTTAACCAACGACATGCTGATATTCGGCAACACCGCGGCAGTAATATACTAGTGGTAATTGGCAAAAAGTTCACAAGATTGCTCTTCCAAATCATGAACTGCATGGATTGAGTAAGAGATATATGTAAAAGGAAAACAAACTCCTAAACATGTGAATGGATGACGATGGATCAATATAGAAGCATGAGCTAAGAGATACAGTATATAGTACCCAGAGATAGATTTGACTGGTAACTTGGCACACTTCTCATTTCGTGTGGTGTCTATCTGAACGAACTAGAACATCTGCCAAAGTCTTGCTTTCTGTGTTGTCCCTCTTGCCTGAAAACAAACTCATCTGATCAAGATAGATGAACTTGAACAAATAGTAACAAACTCAGAGCTTGCCCACACTGATCAACAAATCCTACCATTAGGATACTTTAAACAAATTCTGTAGTAGATGACCTGCAAAACAACTTAATGGAAATGCACAGTACCACATGAGCCTCTGGGCACTAATCTAAATGTATAATTTTACCACCTAACTATTTCAGCTGCCTCTGTGGGGAGGGGGCAGAAGTTTCAGGTTGGCTGCATGGTGTTTTAGGATTGAAAACACGTGTTCCAAGTGCTACCACCATTTTGAACCGATGAAGAGATGATAATCAGTACTCCTTCCATTCCATAATTCTTGTCGTGGTTTTAGTTCAAATTTGAACTATGGAAAGGAGGGAGTACCGTCGTTACAATTTTAGGTAAAATTGGTGGGTCTGTCTAGATCTCAGTCGACTTAGACTTCGCGAAGTCTAAGTCGACTGACATCATATATAAATTGATTGCAGGTTTAACTAGTTCGCATGACTGGAGTCAGTTTCCTGTTTGTCTTGTGTTGGACTGCGTTGGCCTTTGTTGGCTCACCACGTGGGCTGCTGTTGGGCTGTATTGACATTGTCCATCGTTGCGCCTGTGTTTGTTTTTTTATTTTTTTATTTGTGTGTTTTACTGGAATTGCTAGAATATTGTTACGTTGGTGTATTGCTACACAACACAATGTAGCTCTTATTTTTTACATTAGCATTGCTAATGCTCTGTTCCTTCTTTTTGTGTCATCTTGTTTTTCTTTAATATTTTTTTTACAATTTTTTTATATTTTTAAAGATAAAGAAATATTTAATGCAACAAATAAAAAAAAATAAAAACTAACATAATATAAAGAAGAAGACAATTTAATTTTCTGTGACCAACGAATAACTATATGCGACCGACTAGTGTGCAAATGGGTATCAATATTATTTTGGAAGGGGAAAAAGTAATTTGCATGTGAATGACATGTAATTGTCTGCAACATGTAATTGTGTTCGATCGAGGACATGCAATTGCATGCGGCTGACATGTGTGCAACTGGGTAGACGGACAAGCAACTCCTGTGGCCGACGTGTGTGCCACCTGATGACAAATATTTAAAAAATAAAAACAATTAAGTTTGCTAGCAAATATTTAAAATACGGATTTGAATCTTCCCTCATCCCTCACAAAACAATAAAAAGTTGCACTCTCTTTGAAGACATGCAATTATAGTCGGGCGACGCTTGCACTTGCGTACATAGTAGCATCTGCAATTGCCTTCCTTCACCCGGATAGAACAGTACTGAGTTGGAGTTGCAATCAGAAGACGCGCATGCAATTGCGTAACTATTAGAAGACATGCAATTGCAGTCGGGGCGAAGCTTGCAGTTGCGTGCCTACTAGCAAACTCCCTTCACAACAGTATTAAAAATGTGTCCGGGGATTTGGAACAAGTAACTCTTCTCTCTTTTAATATGCTCCTTTTTTGAGAAAATGAGCTCTGCTGTCAGAATCAGATACAAAAAATAATGTTCATCCTTGGAAAAACAAAAAAATGCAAAAAGAAAAAAGGAAAAAAATGTGTATGATTTCAAAAATAAGAAAAAAACACATACTGGTTGTGAGATCGGGTGTTTGATTTGTGTTTGCGGGCATGGCAGAAAACAGGGGTGTTTGGTGCTTGTGTGACACATAGCGAGGGTAGGGGATTCACGGGGGAGCTTCCCCCTTTCGACCAAGAAAAAAAGTCTAGTTGCAAAAAACTTTTGTAAAAAGACATGTAGTTATAGTCTAGGGGACAACGCTTGCAATTTCATGACTAGTTGCCCCCCTCTCTCTTGTTTGCGCCCCTCCGACAAAACAAAGGCGCCTAGTTGCCACTACGTTAGAAGACACTAAGTTGCGACCATGCTAGAAGACATGCGGTTGCATGAGTATAGTCAGACATGCAACTGGACACCTCTCTCTCGTTGTCGCCCCCTTCGACAAAACAAGGGTCCCCCCTAGTTGCGACCAAGTTAGAAGACATGCAGTTGCGTGCCCGTTGTGGGGCATGCAACTGGCCCCATCTCTCTCGACGGCGTCCCCTCCGACAAAACAAGGGTCCGCCCCAGTTGCAACCATGGTCGAAGACATGCATTTGCGTGCCTAGTGTGGGACATGCAACCGATGCCTCTCCCCATACAACAAAAAATGGAAGTTGAGTTGCAACCAAGTTATAAGGCATGCAATTGTGTGCCCATTGTGGGACATGCAACCGGTGCCCCTCCCCGTATAATAAAAATGGAAGTCGAGTTGCAACCAAGTTGTAGGACATGCAGTTGCGTGCCTAGTGTTGGACATGCAACTATGCCCCATCTCTCTCGATGCCGCCCCCTCCAACAAAGCAAAGGTCATCCCAGTTGCGACCAAGTTAGAAGACATGGAATTGTGTGCCCATTATGGGACATGCAACTGGCGCCTCTCCCTGCATAATAAAAATGGAAGTCGAGTTGCAACCAAGTTATAAGACATGTAGTTGCGACCATGGTCGAAGACATGTTGTTGCGTGCCTAGTATGAGACATGCCAGTGGTGCCTTTCCCCGTACATAAAAATGAAAGCTGAGTTGGAACCAAGTTATAAGACATGCAGTTGCGACCATGCTCAAAGACATGCAGTTGCGTGCCCATTGTGGGACATGCAACTGGCGCCCCTCCCCGTACAACAAAAATGAAAGTCGAGTTGCAACCAAGTTATAAGACATGCAGTTGCGACCAAGTTAGAAGACATGCAGTTGCGTGCCTAGTGAGGGGCATGCAATTGGGCCCCATCTCTCTTGACGCCCCCTCCGACAAAACAAAGGTCATCCCAGTTACGACCAAGTTAGAAGACATGGAGTTGCGTGCCCATTGTGGGATATGCAACTAGCGCCTCTCCCCCCACAACGAAAATGGAAGCCGAGTTTGCAACCAAGTTATAAGACATGCAGTTGTGACCATGGTCGAAGACATGCAGTTGCGTGCCTAGTGTGGGACATGCAACTGGTGCCTCTCCCCGTACAACAAAAAATGGAAGTTGAGTTAACATTGCAACCAAGTTATAAGACATGTAGATGCGACCATGCTCAAAGACATGCAGTTGTGTGCCCGTTGTGGGACATGCAACTGGCGCCTCTCCCTGTACAACAAAAATGTATGTCGAGCTACAACCAAGTTATAAGGCATGCAGCTGGGCCCCATCTCTCTCAACGCCGCCCGTTCGACAAAATAAAGGTCCTCCTAGTTGTGATCGAGTTAGAAGACATGGAGTTGCGTATCCACTGTGGGACATGAAACTGGCGCCTCTCCCCGCACAACAAAAATGGAACTCGAGTTGTAACGAGGTTATAAGACATGAAGTTGCGACCAAGTTAGAAGACATGCAATTGTGCGCCTAGTGTGAGACATGCAACTGAGCCCCATCTCTCTCGACGTAGCCCCCTTCGACAAAACAAAGGACCCCTAGTTGATACCAAGTTAGAAGATATGCAGTTGCGTGCCCATTGTAGGACATGCAACTGGCACCTCTCCCCGCACAACAAAACTGGAAGTCGAGTTGCAACCAAGTAAAACCAACAAAAGGGCTATACAACTCCTAGTTATGTCCCAGTAATACATATGAGGGGATTTGAGTTCAGAGATAATCCTCAAAAACATGGATCTAATTTTGTGAAAGTAATGTTTCAGCAAAATCATATTCTTCGACCTACTAATAAAACAAAACAAGTGAATTGAATCACTCCTGCTAATGGCTTCAGTAATGTGTATGAGGGGATATGAGAGAAACACTTCTTGAGACACCAAAAAATATCTCACTGAAGAACAGTATAAATGATAGCACTCACCAGATTGAAAAAAGAAAAAATGTGTCCAAAAGAAGATAACTAGCAGAGGTTTATATCCTAAAAAACAAAAGAGAATGTCAACTTAGCAAAAACCCTAAACACACGTCTGTCTTGTCACCTTCTCATGAACAGAGAAAAAATGCACTATACTCTCTGTACAGAGGATGTACAGAGGGTGTGTGAAAATTTCTCTATAAGTACGTACAAACATAAAAAAATTTGTTGATAAAATACTACTTCCAGTACAATCCAACGGAGAAACACACTTCATCTTCAATCTCTTGGCCTACTAAAAGAAATTTAGTACTACTAGTTGTAAAACAATCTTTACTAGAAAGAACCTCAAAATATGAGTAAAATATTTTTTGGTAATACATAAATAAGAAAAGCAAAAACTATAAAAAGAAATAGGTAATATAATAAACAAAAAAATCATGTAGAAAGGACATCAACAAAGTTAGAGTAAATATAGCTCAAGCGTGTCAAAATGTTTGTTTTACAATTTTTTAGATGGTCCATATTTCAATAAAAAATATATAAATATAAATAAATGTAAAATAGCTTAATAAAAACAATAAATAAATACACTAAAATAGAAAAGAAAAAATAAAATAAAAAGGAAGGATAAAAGTAGACGTGAATACACAAACTGAGCTGCCCTAGTGAGTTTCTTACTGTGCACACTTGCCAAACAAAAAAAAAAGAAAAATACAATGTATTCACCTGGAAGACCTGTGAGAAAATAAAAAACAGAAAAGAAAAAATATAAAGAACTGCAAGCGACAACCCATAGCCCAGATAGGAAAGCAATGCGGTGGCAGAAGGTCCAGTGCCCGCTGGGACAAAGCCCAGTACGTTTTGGACAAGAAATACATCAGGGCAACAGAACACAGATCGATCAAGGCAAAAGCAAATCGTACAGCTAATCTCGTCGACTGAGACTTCACTAAATCTCAGTCGACTGAGATATAGCAAACCCCAAAATTGGTAGTGCATCTTACTCCTAGATTGTAACTTGTGTTAGTATGATACTCCCTCCGTCCGAAAATACTTGTCATCAAAATGGACAAAAAGGGATGCATCTAGAACTAAAATACATCTAGATACACCCTCTTTTATTCATTTTGATGACAAGTATTTCCGGACGGAGGGAGTATTTAGCAAGCAAAGATAGTGTATTGCCAATCATCATACACCTCTTACTATGTAGCATTCACACAGTCCCCCTCATCGAAACCTATATCCCCTGTTCCAGTTGTTACAAGACATGGATAACAATAATTCCGAGTGATAGTTATTCTCTAGTTATGCAGAGAGAAAAATGTAGGCATTATCCAGCAACACTAATCGCTTTTGGTACATCATATTCCTTTGACTGCAACTTATGTTACGATGTCACACAAATGCATCACAATTTCTCATACACCGAATCCAGACAAATGCATCACAATTTGTCATGCATGTAACTAATTCACAATCAGAGCATATTTGCAAAGGAAAGAAAAACAAACAAAATCTCTTTTCAGAACTTCTGTTTCCCATCCACAATTTCTTTTCAGAAAACAAACAGTTATAAAGATAGTGGCTTTACTCGACGATCTCACATTATGATCAACAGATCCTACTCTTGGAACACTAGTAGACAGGCCCATTGAAATAAGATCACAGAGGAAAGAACTCATATGCAATGAACCCATTCACAAGGCGTTCAAGCTTCAAAGCTTATGTAAAACTAAGAAGCTATGTAAGCATGCAGCTTAGTAGCAATTGAATCGATTACCTGCGGCATAGATCCGGGTCGATTCAAGCGAGGGTGGAAGAACGCATGATACACAGAACGTGGAGCCATTGTGCAGAGAGCTCCCAATCACCTCCTCCTTGCTCATGTCCACGCCGATGATGTGCATGCCGACCGTGAGGTAGATGACGTTGCCGTTCAGTGGGTCAAGGGCGCCAATTTGTGGCGTCGTCTTCTCCGGCAAGGGCAGCCACGGGTAGTCTCCACCCGCCCAGAGCCGGCTGAGCGCCATGCGGTGCTCCAGCGTCCAGCCGCCGCCCTCGTCGTCCAGCGCAAAGGAGCTGAGTACGAACGGCTCACGCTCCCACACCTCGGCGTAGCGCACCCTTCCCTCGCTGACCCCCATGCGCCGGTACCTGCCCAGTGCAGCTCTGGACACGGCCTTCATGCCCTCCAGGTCAAGCCACCCTGCCGCCCGCTCTGGGCGTGCTGGCACCACGCTGCCCCTCGGCAGCTCGACGAAGTGGGGCTCCGGCCGGTCGCTGAACGGGTCGGCCGAGATGACACCCCAGCTCAGGTCAGCCCACCACAGCCGTCCGCCGAAGGCGAACGCTTCTTGGTCAGTCCGGCCCGTCTCGGAGTAAAACCGCCGAGCGAGCGGGAGTTGCCACGGCGCGGTGACCGCGACCTCCCACTCTGCTGTGTCCGAGAGAAAGAGGAGCATCATGTTCCCCTGCAGCTCGGCGACGGCGAGCCTGCCGGGATCCCCGTGCGCGCGACCGGCTTGGGTGAGGACGCCCATGTGAGGGCCGCACGCGAACTTCTCCTGGCCGGCGCCGATCGCCGGGAGGCGGGTCAGTTGGCCGGTGAGAGGGTTGCAGAGGAAGCGCGTGATGTCTGGGGTGTGCCCGGGGTCGAGGCCGGTCAGCTGGCGCACATGGTTGGCACCTTGCTTGGCGAGGATGGGGGCCGTGGCGTGGAGATCGTAGACTGTTAGACTATGTATAGCTTCTGTACTTATGTACGTATTGTAACACATCCATTATATATAATGAGATAAGCCACTCCTAGAGGGTTGTGCTGGTTCCCCCAAAACTTATTGTCTTACATGGTATCACGCTAGGTTACGATCGCTTCCGCTTCCAAACCCTAATACCCGCACCGCAGCCGCAGCCGCCGCCGCCTTCACCGCCGCCATGTCGAGCGCCGCCACCACCGGTTCCACTGCTGCGGGGTTCCTCCCGGCCTCTCTTGCGGCTCTGCTCAACCTCCCGCTCGATGCCGTCGCCGTTCCGGCTCCGATCGGGACCAGGAGCATCGGCTCCGTCTACTCCACGCCGCCGGCGCCCTCGCTTGGGCGCGACCTCGTGGTCCACACCGCGGCGCCGCCGTCCGCTGCGGACTCCGCGGGCGTCGTCCCGCCGCTCCTGCCGCAAGCGGATCACACCGCCCCGCTGGCGGGGTTGGCGGCGTCCACCCCGGCTGCGGGCCTTGCGGCGTCCGACCCGGCCGCGAGCTTTGCGGCGTCCGCCCTGGCTGCGGTCCCGCCTCCTCCTGCATCGGCTTCGGTGCCTCCGGCTGCCTCCATGGTGTTTGCACCCCAGGCAGCCCCCTCGATGGGATCGTCTTCGCCGCCGCCGTTTCACTTCGGTCATCTCATCACCATCAAGCTCTCCGCCGACAACTACATCTTCTGGCGTGTGCAGGTTCTCCCGCTCTTGGGGAGTCACTACCTGCTAGGCTACGTCGACGGATCGCTTCCCTGCCCACCCGCACTGGTAGACAGCATGCACGGTCCGGTCTACAATCCGGCCCATCGCGTCTGGACGGGGCAGGACCAGGCGAACCTCTCCTCCATCCAGGGGTCGCTCTCGCCGGCAGTTGCCGGACTTGTTGTCTTCGCGAAGACGTCTCATGAGGCCTGGACCATCCTTGAGAGAACCTTTGCAGCGCAGTCCCAGGCTCGTGTCTCTGCACTCCGTCGTCAGCTTGGAGAGTGTCAGAAGCTTGACTCCACTGCCACTGAGTTCTACAACAAGGTCAAGGGCCTCGCCGACACATTGGCCTCCATTGGACAGCCCCTCACCGACTCCGAGTTCAACTCGTTTATTGTCAATGGTCTTGATGAGGAGTATGATGCCTTAGTCGAGATCATCAACGAGCGGGGCAACTCGACACCCATGCTGGCACACGAGGTTTTCTCTCGGCTCCTTCTCACTGAGCAACGGGTCGAGACACGCCGCTCCAGGGGCACTGGCTCCCTCTCGGCCAACGCCGCCACCAAGGGTGGCCGCTCTTCTTCATCACCCCGGTCTCCCTTGGGGCTGCCACCGTCGCCCGCCTCGGCCCCCCCACCTACTGCGACCTTACCGGGGGCTGGCGGTCCACGTGTGTGCCAGCTTTGTGGCCGCGATGGGCACTGGGCCTCCAAGTGTCATAAGCGCTTCCAGCGAAGCTTCCTTGGTCTTGGCAATGACGGCAAAGATACACGCAACAATGCCCGTCAGGTCGCCATGGCTGATCGTCCCGCGCCACAGAAGCAACAGGGACACACTCAGTCCTACTCCATCGATCCACACTGGTACATGGACTCTGGGGCGACAGAGCATCTGACCAGCGAGATGGGGAAGCTTCACACTCGTGAACCCTATCAAGGCTCCGACAAGATCCACACCGCCAATGGAGCAGGTATGCACATCTCTCATATTGGTCAAGCATCTCTTCTCACTAGACATGCCAATAGGAGTCTTCAGCTTCGCAATGTTCTTCGAGTTCCATCTGTGACCCGTAATCTTCTATCAGTTCCTAAACTCACACGTGATAATAATGTGCTTTGTGAATTTCACCCTTTTGATCTTTTTATTAAGGATCGGGGCACGAGGGACATTCTTCTTAGTGGGCGGTTGTGCCAGGGCCTCTACCGTCTGGAGCATCCTGGCGTCGCCCGTGTTTTCAGTGGAGTTCGGGTCTCTCCGTCACAGTGGCATGCTCGTCTTGGTCACCCGGCCACACCTATTGTCCGTCATATTTTGCGTCGTCATGAGCTTTCTAGTTTGTCTAGTAATAAAGATGTAGCAGTGTGTGATGCTTGTCAGCAGGGGAAGAGTCATCAACTTCCTTTTTCGGAGTCCAGTCGTGAGGTGAAACATCCTTTAGAACTTGTGTTTTCAGATGTATGGGGTCCTGCTCAGACTTCTGTCAGTGGTCATAATTACTATATCAGTTTCGTTGATGCTTATAGTCGCTTTACCTGGCTTTACCTTATTAAACGCAAATCTGATGTGTTTGATATTTTTGTTCAGTTTCAAAAACATGTTGAACGTCTTCTCAAGCACAAAATTGTTCATGTCCAGTCGGACTGGGGGGGCGAGTATCGCAACCTCAACTCCTTCTTTCAGTCGCTTGGGATAGCTCATCGTTTAGCATGTCCACATACACATCAGCAGAATGGTTCAGTCGAACGTAAGCATCGTCATATTGTTGAAGCTGGTCTTACTCTTTTGGCCCATGCATCTATTCCGTTTCGGTTTTGGAGTGATGCTTTCACCACTGCATGCTTTCTCATCAACCGTACTCCCACTCGTGTTTTAAACATGAAGACTCCCATTGAGGTTCTCCTTAATGAACAACCTGATTATACCTTTTTCAAGGTATTTGGGTGTGCTTGCTGGCCGCATCTTCGTCCATATAATAAGCGCAAGCTTGAGTTTCGTTCTAAGAAGTGTGTTTTTCTTGGCTATAGCTCTCTTCATAAAGGTTACAAATGTCTTCATGTTCCCACTAATCGTGTCTATATATCTCGGGACGTCGTGTTTGATGAGCATGTTTTTCCCTTTGCCAAACTTCCTGTGTCCACTGTCGAACCACCATCTCTGCATTCATCCTCTGTTGCTTCTGACCAATTTGATGATGTTGCATACTCTCCTTTGCTGTTACCTAACCATGGTGCAGGAACCGGACGTGGGGTTCGTTTGGAGCTGTTGGAGGATTCACCATCATCATCGCCGCCTTCTGATGGGCACGTCGATCGCCCTATGTTGCATGGCATCGATTCGCGTGCCCATGCATGGTCACCCGAAGAGCCCGTCGCGCCGAGCATCTCCACTGCTCGGTCCGCTACGCCAGCGACCGCCGAGTCTCCAGCGGCTCGGCCCTCTTCGCCAGCGGCCGCCGAGTCTTCAGCGGCTCGGCCTGTCACACCGTCTTCGCCCGCGGCTCGGCCCGTCACGCCGTCTTCGCCTGCAGCTCGGGTCCGCGACGCTGTCCTCACGTCGCCTTCATCCGCGGATCGGCCCGCGACACCGGCCGCGCCATGGCCCACTATGCCGGGCTCGCCATCGGCCCGGTCTGTGACGCCGGCGTCGCCAGCTGCTTCGTCTGCTCTGACGGTTTCGCCGGTGGGCCGGCCTTCTTCCCCGACCGAGCCCGAGGCTACTGTGTCTGGCTCCTCGTCACCGGCTGACTCGTCAACGTCGCCGTCCTCCAGCCCGTTGCAGGCTGCTCCGTCGACCTCGGTGGTTCCTGTGTCCCGACCACATACACGCAGTCGCAGTGGCATTTTCAAACCTAAGGAACGTAAGGATGGTACGGTTGCTTGGTTGGCTGCTTGTTTGGCTGCTGCTGTTGCGGATCCATCTTCTGAGCCTCGCTCATATCAGGCTGCCCTGCGCATTCCACATTGGCGCGAGGCTATGGAGCAGGAGTTTCATGCTCTCCTTCGTAACAAGACATGGACTCTCGTTCCTCCATCACCACGGGTAAATGTTATTGACTCAAAATGGGTATTCAAAGTGAAGAAGCATTCGGATGGATCTATTGAGCGTTACAAAGCGCGACTTGTTGCTCGCGGTTTTCGGCAGCGCCATGGTCTTGACTATGAGGACACCTTCAGTCCTGTCGTCAAGCCTACCACTATTCGGCTTCTTCTCTCCATTGCTGTTTCTCGTGGTTGGTCACTTCGTCAACTTGATGTGCAGAATGCTTTTCTACATGGATTTTTGGAGGAAGAGGTTTATATGAAACAGCCGCCTGGTTTCTCTGATCCTGATCGTCCTGACTATATCTGTCGTCTCTCCAAAGCACTATATGGTTTGAAGCAAGCTCCTCGTGCCTGGCATGCCCGCCTTGCCTCTGCCCTTCGTGCTCATGGGTTTGTGCCGTCCACTGCTGACACTTCATTATTTCTTCTACAGAAGCCAGAAGTCACTATGTATCTTTTGGTATATGTCGATGATATTATCCTTGTCAGCTCTTCTCAGTATGCTGCTGATGCTCTTGTCTGCTCTCTTGGTGCTGATTTTGCGGTCAAAGATCTTGGGAAGCTTCACTACTTTCTTGGAGTTGAGGTCACTTCTCGTGCTATTGGTCTTGTCCTTACGCAGAAGAAGTACTCCTTGGAGTTGTTACAAAGAGCGGGCATGCTGAAGTGCAAACCGACCACCACACCCATGTCGTCTACCGACAAGATAACAGCTGTTGATGGTGAGCTTTTGTCTCCTGCGGATGCCACAGAGTACAGGAGCATTGTTGGTGGACTTCAGTACTTGACGATCACGAGACCAGATATCTCTTATGCTGTTAACAGGGTTTGTCAGTATCTTCAGGCTCCCAGAGATACTCATTGGGCTGCTGTTAAACACATTCTTCGTTATGTTCAGTTCACCCTGACATTTGGTATGCATATTCGGCCGACTTCCTCTCGGGTCCTTTCGGCCTTCTCTGATGCAGATTGGGCTGGTAGCCTAGATGACAGGCGATCCACGGGGGGTTATGCAGTATTCTTTGGCCCTAATTTGATCGCCTGGAGTGCTCGGAAACAGGCTACTGTGTCACGTAGCAGTACTGAAGCTGAGTACAAGGCTGTGGCTAATGCTACTGCAGAGATTATTTGGGTGCAGTCTTTGCTTCAGGAGTTGGGTTTGTCTCAACCACAGCCTCCTATTCTTTGGTGTGATAACATCGGTGCTACATACCTTTCTGCAAATCCAGTATTTCATGCCCGAACGAAACACATTGAAGTTGACTATCACTTTGTACGGGAACGTGTATCACAGAAGAAACTCCAGATCAAGTTTATCTCATCTAAGGATCAACTTGCAGACATCTTCACTAAGCCTTTACCTCTGCCACAGTTTGAGGCTTGTAGGCGCAATCTTACCCTTCTCAGTTCTTTAGAAAGTGGCTAAGATTGAGGGAGGGTGTTAGACTATGTATAGCTTCTGTACTTATGTACGTATTGTAACACATCCATTATATATAATGAGATAAGCCACCCCTAGAGGGTTGTGCTGGTTCCCCCAAAACTTATTGTCTTACATAGACGATGAGGAAGAGGAGGCCGTCGGCGCTGGTGGAGCAGACGCGACCGATGAGGAGTTGCGTGACATCGCTGTCGGGGTCGGGGCCGGCGCCGGCGTCGACTAGGAGCGCAGGCACGGTGAGGGCGGAGAAGCGCGGGGGCTCGACGATGTGCACGGATGCACCCAGTGCTGCCGACCGGGTGGTCAGCGTCACCTGGTCGAACAAGATCCAGGGAGGACGGGAGTAGGCACCCATGGAGGTGGACAGGGAGTGGCTTAGGCTGCCGGAGATGGCGGCGGAAAGGCCTAGGAGGCGCCGGAGCGACATTGTGATGCTGCGGTAAGGCGACGAGAGATCACGGCAGAATGAATTCCGATGGTAAAAGAGGCCTCGGCTCTCGTGGACTCGGTGCACGCAGCTGAGGTATGGGGGCTGGTTGGAGGTGGCAGGCGCTGATGAAAGCTGCGTGGGGTTGTTCCACTGCGCACTCATGTTTACACCTCTACCGAGCCCACAGGTCAGTGATTACAGTCCACATGGAACTGGTCTATGCACAGCATTCGCATGTCGGTAGTCTAATCTCTGCAAAAAGATGGTTTTGAACGGGCCTGTGCTGGGCATACATCATCGTTTTCCCGCCAAAAATTGCTGGAGTGGCTTTGTGCTCTATGCCTCTATTCGACGGTTGTCCGCTAGAACCCCAGTCATACCGTCCTCTTCCCCGTCTCAGCAATCTCAAAACTTACAATTTGCTTGTCTCAAAAATGAAAATTCATCCAGCCTGTGAACTTTCAGAAATTCCGGTAGGAACATTTTCGGCGGAAAACAGAAATTTGAACTAGAACAAAATAAAATGCCAGACCGAAAACCTGTCTTTTCAAGTAAACTGTGACTCATGAATAGAAAGCATATGTTCCATGTGCGGAAATTACTACAAATACTCATTGAACATCTTCTGGGCTTAACTCCCCTTCATAGCCGCTGCTAGAGGGGACGCCGGCAATGCTCGTGCGTTCCCCAGGGAAGGCGACAGCGGGGCGTTTTCTGGTGGG
>NC_041391.1:133688430-133688971 GCF_002162155.2 Triticum dicoccoides
GGTGGATCTGGGTTTGCTCCGCGCTAGGGAAACTGCCTCCCTCGACGGGGGTCTCTCCTCGTTACAGGAGGCCCTGGTTGGGATGATTATGGGCAGTTGCGATTGATCTATGACCTTAAGGTGTTGCCTTATGTAAATAGTGGCCCCCCTGGATGCTATCCCCAATGCGCGAGTGGGGGTTGACATGTTGCTGATCTAGATGTGCTCTAGTGGTACCATTGAAAGTGCAACTATCCCTAGGTGGTTTTGGTAATTCATATCAACATATAGCTCATTGAGCTAATACTATTCCAAGACAAATATTTTAGGAAAGCTCAATGAATGGCATTGGCATGGATGATGAAAGTGGATCCCTCAAAATATTAAGGACAAAAGGATTGGCTCAAGCTCAAAAGCTCAAGACTCTACATTTTATATTTTAGTGATCCAAGATCACATTGAGTTTATAGGAAAAGCCAATACTATCAAGGAGGGATGAGGTGTTGCTTAATGAGCCTCTTGTTTCAAGTGCTTAGTGATATGCTCCAAAAACCCCCAACTA
>NC_041391.1:133691493-133697049 GCF_002162155.2 Triticum dicoccoides
GACCGACAGATTCATCATTAAGAAAATCCTAAGAGCATTGGATGGAAAGTATGATACCGTGTGCACATTGATTCAAATGATGCCCAATTACAAGAATCTCAAGCCAACAGAAGTCACTGGTAGAATCATTGCTCATGAGATGTCACTCAAGGATAAAGAGGAACTTCACAACAAGTCAAGTGGTGCTTACAAAGCCTCATGTGAAGCTCCTACATCATCAACTGATAAACAAACCTTCAATGAAGAATTGAGCTTAATGGTGAAGAATTTCAACAAATTCTACAAGAGTAGAAGCAAAGAAAGAAGCTCTAAGTCAAGGTCCTACAATGACAAAAGATCTTCCAGTCGAGAGCGCAATTGCTACAATTGTGGGAGACCCGGACACTATTCCAATGAGTGTACGGCACCCTACAAGAGAAGAGAAGATTCTCCCAAGAGAAGAAGTAGAAGAGAAGAATCACCACCAAGAGAGAGAAGGAGTAGAGATGATCGTTATGAACGAAGAACATCCCGGAGAAGCAAGGATTCGGAAAGGGAGGACAAGTAATCAAAGAGCTACACAAAACGAAGACATAAAGCTCATGTTGGTGAATGGGTATCCGGTTCTGACTTTGAACATCACTCCGAGAGAAGCTATCACTCCGACTCCGAACATACTCAAGATGAAGGTGTTTCCGGTCTAGCACTTGTGTCAACCAACTCCTACAACATATTTGATTCACCAAATGAAGGAATTGGAAGATGCTTCATGGCTAAAGGCCCCAAGGTAACTCATCCCGAGTATGTTGATTTCAATAGTGATGAAGATGACTTGTTAGGTGATGATGATTTATTTATTGACAACTCTAGTGATGAATACTATGATGAAACACCAATTAATCATGCTAAACAAGATAAAACGAATGACAATGATAAGGAGAAGATTGAGGTTTTAACTAAAGAACTAAACACTCTTAAGTTAGCTCATGAAACTATCTTAGGGGATCATCGAGAACTTTTGAGGACTCATGAGAAGTTACGCTTTGAAAAGCTCAATCTTGAGCAAGAGCACGAGTTCTTAAAGGCAATCAATGATGATCTTTGCAAGAAAAGTTCTTCTTACATTGCCAAGCGTTTACTCTTATCTACTTACATGCCTCAAGTCAAGTCTAGTAACAAGAACAAGAAGGATTCTTCCTCTAGTAGCATTAACAATAATAATGCTAAATCCAATATTGTTGCTTCTAGTAGTTCTCTTGATTCCACTAATGATTCTCTTAGCCAAGTTACACTTGAGCAAGAAAATAGCTTATTGAAGGGAATTATAGAGAAAGGTGTTTACAAAAGCCTTGCCGGGAGTAAGCAATTCGAGGAAATTGTACGCAAGCAAGGAAGGCACCGGAAGAATCAAGGTGTTGGTTTTGAACGAAAGTTCAATGCCAATGGAGTTGAGTGGGAAGAAGATCAATACCCCAAGACGAAGTTTGTTCCTCAACAAGAGAAGTATGATCCTACTTCCTTCAAGGGAACACAAGCACAAGATGATCTTCCACCACAGGACCACAAGAACAAAGGCAAGGACAAGCTTCAAGAGGAGATTGATGCATTTGAAGAAGCACCTAAGGCCAAGTTCTACTTCATCAAGTACAACTACAACTCCAAGGATTCCCATCAAGATGATGTGGATCCCTAATAAGAAGAACTAGAGAGTTCTTGAGGGTGACTCGCCAACATTCTTCACTCATATCATTATGGCAAGGACAAGTGCAATCAACTTCCATATCTTGCACTAGTTCAAGGAGTCACAAACCCTCATGTTGGTAAGGCAAGGGACAAGGTAACCTAATGTTTTCATGGACATCATCTTGTGTGTGCATCACTCTATGTCTATGGATATTCTAGTTTGTTCCTTGTGGGACTAACCCATGTAGGTATTGAAAGTGCAACTCACTTCAAAGGATTGCTCCAAATGATCTACATCAACATTAAGCATCCACATCTTCAACACCTACATGAAGTTATCATCAACAAAACCCAAGGTTAGTTCATCCCTCTAAGGGGGGATCTCACATCTAGGGGGAGCTTAACTCTAAGAATGAGTCAAAGCAACTCTAATGATGTGAACACATCAATGCATTATGTAAAAGTGGTAACCCCACTTGAGCTTAAACGATGAGTATGACCTATGATCAAATGTTCTCATTTGACTCCTAAGTCAATATACTCATATATAGATGACCTAGTCATCGCCAATTGTTTGATAGATGCTAGAATTGGTTGTGCATGCTTTGCCATATATTTTATTTGTCATCTTATTGTGTGAGCATGTTGGTTGCATATTTAACTCATTCGAGGACATCCACTTGTTGCTTTGATTGATTGGTTTCTTTTTCTTTTGCCAAGTGGATGGACAAGAATGCCTAAGAACCTTCTCTAGCTATCTATGCTTTTCTTGTCTCAAACTCTATTCATGCTACATCACAAAATTTGATCAAGTCATATTCGAACCAGTCTGTGTGAGGAGCACTTGGAGTCCCCGATTCGTCATAGACTTAAACTTCCAAAACTTCTTTGTGTGTTTCGGTCTGACGAATTCTTCCATTTCGGTCATACCGAGATCACTAAGTCGATCTAGGTTTTCAATCTCGGTGCAACTGATTCGAACTTTTCGGTCTCACCGAGTTGCTGTAACTGTTAACAGTTATGCATCTCGGTGCCACCGAGTTGTTCAACTCGGTCACACCGACAGTGTCGGGCTATATATACACATGGGCAAAATTTTAGAAAACTTTCTCCAAACCTCTCGCCCGCACATAGCTCGCTCTGCCTTCTAGGTCTCCGGATCATCGACTTCGTCGCCAGCCGCCTCCTGTCGCTGGTCTCCGCCGCCGTCAACGGATTTCATCCCCGCCGTTGCCGCCGTAGCGAGTTCATCACCGAATTAGGGTATGAACTCAATCACAGTGCTATCCTCGTCTGATTCTCAACACATTGTGTACATTATGATTCTTGCCACGATTGAAACACATCTATCCAGTCAAAACAATCCGTAGAATAGATGCGATTTGAAAATTTAGGGTTAGGTTTCCGCCGAAACCATCTCGGACCCACCGAGTTGAAAAACCCGGTCCCATCGATTCGGCTAACGCCATTGCACTAGTAACTCTCGGTCTGACCGAGAATTGCTAATCGGTGTGACCGATTTTAGGACTCAGTGAAACCCTAGCAGTCTTGGTGCCACCGAACTGTGACTCGGTCTGACCGAGATCACTAGTTTAGGTTCCAAAACTGCTTCGGTATCACCGAGTTTGAAAATCGGTTGATCCGAAATGCTTTCTATGCAAAACTAAAACTAAGTTTTTGAATCATTTGTTTGCAAAAATCTCTGCATTTTGTGATGCTCATCCATTCTATCTCATCCATAACTATTCACAGGGTCAGCAGTCAGAGTTCTCATCATGTTAGACCAAAGTGATAGTCAGAACAGGGAAGAAGAGCAGATTCACATGAGTGAGGGCACTAGTCCCTCAAGTTCCTCAGATGATGGCAACAGAAGTACTCCTAGCAATTTGCCAAAATAAGCCACAAGAGCAAGAAGGAAGAGAACCTCAAACTCAGAGGATGAGGACTATGTGGCAGCTGAAGATGAGGCTACTTCCAAGAAAGTAGTGCTCAAAAAGGAGTATGACTCAGCTAAGACCACAAAGCCTGGACTGAATAGGAAGGTCCCTGCCAAGAGGACATCTATGCTGAAGGTCAGAGGATCAACACAAGAACTAGAGAAACCTGATCCCAAGGAGCCATCTACAGAAGGAAATAAGAGAAAGGAAAGGGTAAAAAAGACCATGGCCAGAGTTGTTGGACAACCTTCCATGATGGAAGAGGAGGAGGAGAAGAGGTTGCTGCACCAGCACCCAAGGCACAGAAGCTGATGGGAGATGCCATAAAGTCAGGGGCTGCAACATCAAAGCCCAAAGAAGCACCCAAAGCTGCCTCCAAGCCCGAATCTGCACCTAAGAGGAATACCAGGAGTATACCAGCTGCTGAGAAGAACAAGGCCCCAGTGCCTGAAGTTGCCGCTGAGGAAGATGATGAAGGACAAGTCCTAAGGAAGCTCAAACCCAAGATTCCAGACCACAACGATGCTCATCCAGTGGCTGAAAATATGAAGCTAAGGAAGGATGCAGGGCTCAGGCAGTGGAGATTGTCTGATCCATACGCAATCAGGAGAAGAACTGCTATAGATTACATGTTCCACACTAAGGAACATCAGGACTTCTATGAGACTATGCTGTTGGATAAGAAGCCCATAGTCTATGACATGAGGTGGGTGGACTGGAAATACATGAAGGCCAATGAGGATCATTACCCAGGAGTATATGACAGCTTTAAGGCTTGTGGAGTTGATGAGTTTGTTGGACAGAAGTACACAAACTGGAATGATGAGCTAGTTATGCAATTCTACTCCACAGCTCATTTTTATCCTAATGGCAGAATTGTCTGGATGTCTGAAGGTACGAGGTACCAATCAACTATTAAGGAATAGGCTAATCTGATTAATTCCCCAGAGGAGAAGCAAGATGACTTGGATGTCTACTCCAAGAAGAAGAAGGATCACAATTCCATGTCTCATATGTACAAGGAGATCCAAGACAAGGCCCTTGAAACTTTCAAGTTTGGGTCTGTCCACTTTCTTCTGTCAGGGCTGCCAACAATCAACTGGATTCTTAGGCACACTCTTTTTCCCAAGTCAGGCGACCACAATATGATCAGAGGGCATGCAATCAATATGCTTCACATTTTTGATGTGTCACAGAGATTCAAAGTCATGAGCCTCATAGTTGAGACTATCAAGAGGACAGCAGCAGACCAAAAGAGAAGTTGTAGATATGCCCCACAAATCCAGGAGCTGATCAACTCAAAGATGGGCACAGGAAAATATCTGTTGGATAAGGAACACTTTGTTCTCTATCCAGACTTTGAGGACAATCAAGTTGTCATGAATGAGGATGACCCATCATCAGTGCAAGCTCAAGAGAAGAAGGAGAAAGCAAAGAAAGAGAAGGCTGCCAAGATGCCAACACTAGAGGAGGCATCTGAATACTTTTTGAAGAGCAAGTAGGACCAACTTGGTTACTTGATAGCATCAACTCTGAGGATTGATAAGGGGTTGGCCACCCTAACTCAAAACCAGGAGAGCCTGGAAAGAATCATGGAACAAAAATTCTATGATTTAGATGTCAAAGTAACCGAGATTCAGTCAGTTGTGGAGCAGCTACAGGATGACATGCAGGAGAGGAAGGGCAGGATAACTACTGATGCATTTGCCAGTGACAGACACTAGAGCCACTTCATCTACACCAGCTACAGCTCCAGTGTAACCAGCTCCAGCTCCAACTCCTTCAGCTCCAACCACATCAACTGAAGTCTTCGTCCAAGGAACCATCTCTACACCACCAACTGAAGACCAAGCCTGAGAGACGATATAGTACTATCCATTTTGTAGGAACTTTTTGGTAACTTGTTGCCAAAGGGGGAGAAAAATGTATAGATCATAGGCTTCGAGAGAGAGAGAGA
>NC_041391.1:133726272-133735170 GCF_002162155.2 Triticum dicoccoides
GATCTTGTTGTGGAAGTAATAAAAGCGACGGACTGCATAATAAAGGTCTGCATACAAGGGGCAATATAAAGTGACGTTCTTTCGCATTAAGATTTTGTGTATCCAACCCTAAAAGCGCATGACAACCTCTGCTTCCCTCTGCGAAGGGCCTATCTTTTACTTTATGCTTTTACTTTTTGCTTGAGTCAAGGTGATCCTCACCTTTCCCTTTTTCAATTTATCCTTTGGCAAGCTCCTCGTGTTTGAAAGATCATGATATATATATCAAATTTGATGTAAGTTAGCATGGGCTATTATTGTTGACATCACCTATAGGTGAATACGTTGGGAGGCAACACAATAAGCCCCTATCTTTCTCAGTGTCCAGCTGAACCTCCATAACCACAAGTATTGCGTGAGTGTTAGCAATTGTAGGAGACTATATGATAGTTGATTATGTGGACTTGCTGAAAATCTCTATTCTTGACTCTTTCTGATGTTATGATAAATTGCAATTGCTTCAATGACTGAAATTATAGTTTGTTAGTTCTCAATGAGGTTTCTGAACCATACTTGACATTGTGAATAGATTGTTACTTGATCATGAAAAGTCTTATGAGATAAGCTACTATTATGACACATATTGATGCTAGAAAAGGTGATTGAAATTATCATTGATCAAACTTGTGCACCTACTAGCATTCACACTTCATAAATTATTTCTTTTATCATTTACCTACTCGAGGACGAGCAGGAATTAAGCTTGGGGATGCTGATACGTCTCCAACGTATCTATAATTTATGAAGTATTCATGCTATTATATTACCCATCTATGGTGTTTTATATGCATTTATATATCATTTTATATGATTTTTGGGACTAACCTATTAACCTAGAGCCTAGTGCCAGTTTCTGTTTTCTCCTTGTTTTTGTGTTTTACAGAAAAGGGATACCAAACGGAGTCCAAATGATGTGCCAATTTTTGAGGATTCTTTATGGACCAAAAGAAGACCATGGAGCATCGGAGTTAGGCCAGAAGAGCTCCGGGCTGCCCACGAGATAGGAGGGCGCGCCCCCTAGGGGGGGGGCACCCCCCTGTCTCATGGATGGCCCGGAGACCCCCCTGACGTGAAACCAACGCCAATAATTCCTATAAATACTGAAACTTTTGGGAATTAACCTAGATTGGAAGTTCCGCCGCCGCAAGCCTCTGTAGCCATGAGAAATCAATCTAGGCCCTCTCCGGCAGGGTGCCGGAGGGGTCCATCACCACCGGAGGCCATGGAGGAGGATCTCGGAGGGGCCATCATCACCATGAAGGCCAAGGACCAGAGGGGGAAAGCCATGGAGGAGGAAGCACAAGGGGGAGAACCTCTCCTCCTCTCTCTTGGTGGCACCAGAGTGCCATCGGGAGGGGAATCATCGCCGCGGTGATCGTCTTCATCAACATCACCATCATCATCTCTTTTACGCGGTCCACTCTCATGCACCCCGCTGTAATCCCTACTTGAACATGGTGCTTTATGCTACATATTATGCTCCAATGATGTGTTGCCATCTTATGATGTTTTGAGTAGATATCTTTTGTCCTTGAGTTGATTGATGATCTAGATTGGTACGAGTTGTATGTTTTATTATTGGTGCTGTCCTATGGTGCCCTCCGTGTCGCGCAAGCGTGAGGGATTCCCGCTGTAGGGTGTTGCAATACGTGCATGATTCACTTATAGTGGGTTGCGTGAGTGACTGAAACACAAACCCGAGTAAGGGGGTTGTTGCGTATGGGATAAAAGGGGACTTGATGCTTTAATGATATGGTTGGGTTTTTACCTTAATGATCTTTAGTATTTGCAGATGCTTGCTAGAGTTCCAATCATAAGTGCATATGATCCAAGGATGGAAAAGTATGTTAGCTTATGCCTCTCCCACATATGAAATTGCAATGACGACTATCGATCTTGTTAACAATTGCTTAGGACAATTCCGCACACCGATCCACCATTATTCCACACTCGCTATTTATATTATTTAGTAGTATATTCTAACTTTATGATAACAGCACCTACTTTTATATTTTAGCTCTCCGATATCATACAAAGTTGTTCTCTTTATACCCTCAACACAATTTTATTTCTTGTTTCTAGTTGGAAGCAAACGTTCGGTGCACGTAGAGTCGTATTAGTGGCAGATAGGGCTTGAGAGAATATTGATCTTACCTTTAGCTCCTTGTGGGTTCGACACTCCATACTTATCACTTCCACCTTTGGGAATTGCTACGATGATTCCCTACACTTGGGGATTATCAGTCCCACCGAAATCACTAACAGTCACTAGGTTTACTGAATCGGTCCGACCGAGTTTGTTGATTCGGTCCCACTGAGATTGGTAAATTGTGTGTAACTGTTAGATTTTGTGTGGAGGCTATATATACCCCTCCACCTCCTCTTCATTTCTGAGAGAGCCATCAGAACATATCTATACTTCCAACTTACCATTTCTGAGAGAGAACTACCTACTCATGTCTTGAGGCCAAGATATTCCATTCCTACCATATGAATCTTGATCTCTAGCCTTCCCCAAGTTGCTTTCCACTCAAATCTTCTTTCCACCAGATCCAAATCCTATGAGAGAGAGAGTTGAGTGTTGGGGAGACTATCATTTAAAGCACAAGAGCAAGGAGTTCACCATCAATGCACCATTTGTTACTTCTCGGAGAGTGGTGTCTCCTAGATTGGCTAGGTGTCACTTGGGAGCCTCCGACAAGATTGTGGAGTTGAACCAAGGAGTTTGTAAGGGCAAGGAGATCGCCTACTTCGTGAAGATCTACCGCTAGTGAGGCAAGTCCTTCATGGGCGACGGCCATGGTGGGATAGACAAGGTTGCTTCTTCGTGGACCCTTCTTGGGTGGAGCCCTCCGTGGACTCGCGCAACCGTTACCCTTCATGGGTTGAAGTCTCCATCAATGTGGATGTACGATAGCACCACCTATCGGAACCACGACAAAACATCTGTGTCTCCAATTGTGTTTGAAATCTCCAAACCCTTCCCTTTACATTCTTGCAAGTTGCATGCTTTAATTTCCGCTGCTCATATACTCTTTGCATGCTTGCTTGAATTGTGTGAAGATTGTTTGACTTGTGCAAAGATAGCTAAAATCTGCCAAAGTCTAAAATTGGGAAAAGGTTAAGTTTTTAATTGGTCAAGTAGTCTAATCACCCCCCTCTAGACATTCTTCAAGGTCCTACAACCATCCATGGCATCCATGGTGTGCATAAACGGTGCTGAGGCTCTGACCATGGGGCTTAGCTAACGACGGAGCGCGGGCGCCGGAGCGGCGACCCTAGGTCAACTTCCTGCACTGTCGATGGCCATGGTGGTTGTGTGGCCAGCGCCATGGTTGGAGCTCAGGATTGCTTGTGGCTGGGTCCGAGCGTGCTAGCGACAGGCCAGACACGTTGTTTCCGACATACTGAAGCAGTAGCAACATGAGTCGACAGAGCAGATTCCCAACAGCAAGCTCAATGTGGTGGCATTTGGCTAATTAGGCCGACGGTGGTGTTCTCTATGTGGTCAGCGCCATCCAGCGGGTGGCAGCACCATCTGACCACTTGAGCTATGGATTGGAGTGGCCACCAAAAGGTCCCCTAAGGGTCCGCTCTCCAGATCTGGTGGCTTTTGTCGGTGGCTTGTATTGCCGATGTAGCAGGCTATAATCGAGAGGCTCCTTTCTGGGTTTTGGCGGCTGTTGCTCCGGCCAGTTTTCCTTCTACGATGGGATGCAATTTATGACGGTGACTTTACGCAGAGGGTATGGTTTTGTAGCGGCTATTGTGGGACTTCTAGACCCGCGCATGTTGCTACTAGGATCACAAAAATTGGTGGCAATAATACATGATTGACTTTGATTTGGTGGTGCCTCTCAAGTACCCAATCTCAAACTCCGGGGTTAAAATCTTAGGTCTATTTCAAGTTGGTTATACCTAACAATGGTGGTGTTTTTTGTCCTGACCTTATTGAAGTCATTACTCAGATATGCTCAAACTTGTTCTTCAGGGTGAAACCAAGAATCTGGCTTTTGGTTGTTGGATTCAGTGACGACGATGCTTGAGCATAATCCCCCTCTTGCTAGCATTGTTGTTGAAGAACCTCATTGTTCTTGTGGTGTTAAGAGATGGTTGGTGCAGACACGGTCGTTGTTGTAGTTTGTTAATTGCCATTTTGATTGCTTCAGTTTTTTTTCTTTTTCCACACTTAGGCATAGCTTTGATTTGTATGACTTTGTTATTTTGCCGACGTGATTATTTGTGTTTGTGTGTTAACATTGACCGTGTGCATCCTAAGTATGCAGAGACCACGTGTGTGCTCATTTTGTTTATATCCACTTCATACTTTGTTTTGAGTCAATAAAATCTATATTTGGCGGAAAAATGAGCGGAAAGCATGCAAAATGGACATGTGTGACACTATGATAAACATAGCTGAAAGAATGGCAGCTTCAGTGGAAAACAAACCGGTATGCAACATAGCATGGTTTAACTTGAAAAATTCATACAACAAGATCAGGTCTCTGATAACAGGTTTTTTTAACATGTCAATGCAGCGGGTGAACTACTCCAAATTCCATGGCAATGGAAGAACACATTGATTTAAGTTTACATGCTCATTCAATCAAAAGTAAGCATTCTCAAATGAAATTAGGACTTCTAATTTCATAACAGTATGCAATAATCTACAATAACACATCTCATAATAGTGTAAGCTACAATATAATCCACTTCATACTTGTGTTTTGAGTCAATAAAATCCATAATTTGGAAAAAAATGAGAAGGTAGCATGCAAAATGGACATGTGTGACACTATGATAAGAAGAGCAGAAAGGATGGCAGCTTTAGTGGAAAACAAACTGGTATGCAACACACATAGTTTGACTTGCAAAATTCATACAACAAGATCAGGGGTCCGAAAGCAGGTTTTTCTTAACATGTCAATTCCGAGGGTGACCTACTCCAAATTCCATAATGATGCAAGAACACATTGATTTAAGCTTACATGCCCATTCAATCAGAAGTAAGCATTCTCAAATGAAATTAGGACTTCGAAATTCATAACAGTACGCAATAATAGATGATAACACATCTCATAAAAGTCTAAGCTATAGTATAATTCGTAGTTCCAACCATTAAAATATACTGATACATACGTAGTTTAATGTGTGGCATGTTCTTGTTGACCGTCGTTCCATGATCAATTAAAAATGAAATCAAGCCTTTCTACAAATTCAAGTGTTCAACAAGCAAATTTAAATTGAACATAACATTTCATGGATTTTTTCCCAAACTATGATTGAGGAAGTGCATCAACACATCGTGATAAAGTCAAACTACTAACGACATTCCCCTCAAAATTGAGTTCGGGAAGCAAGCTACCACTCGAATTCCTATTCCTCCAAAACAACCCTTACCTTACAATTTTGTGAGACCTACAAAGAAAAACTAAATGAGGTGTTGCCACTTTTTCTAAGTAAAAAAATGAGCGCTGCCATTCTCATTAAAGTAGTTCCAAAAATAAGTAGACACTAAGAATATCTGAATACTAATATGGGGAGGATGGGTGACATGAACAAGAGATACTTTTTTCTCTCCTTTCCTTCTTAAGCTAAATATAAATACAAGTAACAAAAACATGAGTTCAAAACTAACAAACAACACAAAAAGATTGCCATTTTACCATACATATAGCTTTAGAAGAAATTGCCAACATCTAAGCTAAACTTCAGATTCCACGATGGTATATAATAGCTGATGATAACAGGATACCAGAACATTCTAGGTCACGACAATGATAGTTCTAAATTCACCTTCTATAAGATACTGATCCATCTAAACTTAAAGGACTTAACATTGTGCCATGTAAACCATCCGTCAGATTTAGCCCAAACTGTGATTGAGCAAGTGCATCAGTAAAGCCTGGTAAATCCAAACCTCTCATAGCATGCCTCCAAAATAGATCTTATCTGACAATTTAGAGATACGACAAACTATAAACATGAGTCTAGGCAATCTCTTTGTAATAAGGGACATCTAATACTCTTCTATGGAGAGAATGAGTGACATGAAATAACCATTTTTCCTTCGCTTTCTTCATGAGCTCCATATAAGTACAAGTAAATCCTGCAAATTTGGTGGATCCACAATTTGAGGTCGGCAGCGGCGATGGATCTAGATCAAGTGTTTTTGCAGGTGCTCCACTGGCTATTAGGGTCGGTGATGGTTTCCATTTATAGTCGATCGATTGTGTGGGGATTCGATGGTGGGGTCTTCAAGGCCATGACTGCTGGTGGTGCCCCTATTGTTTCAAATTTGTCCACAATGCATCTGCTTCATCTTCTCTGTAAAATGCAAAATGCGCGAATTTCTATTAAAATGGAAACTGCTTCAACTTCTGTCTTCATAGAAGAAGTGGTATGGTGTGTACTTCGGGAGGTATCCAGAAGTCTATAGTTCATGACAAACCTGCCATGAACATGTGGATGTTATAAGAACAACTACTATAATTATTTTAAGAATAGGGAAGACCAAGTTCGTGGTCAAAGAGAAGAGTAATCATGAAGTAGGAAAGGGTGCACGTCCGATAGTGTTGAGTAGACTGAAGAACTTTATTATCTTCATCCAATTCATTGTTAGTGTGGTGTTGCCGTTATGTTGTGTCAGGTTAGTACATTGGGCTGCATGTTAGTTCTTTCCGGCATCATTATTTTCACTTCTCTACTTTATCTTCTCTATAAAATGCAAACTAGTTTCACTTCTGAGCAAAGTACTAGTGTATAGTTGCTAGTTGGATTTAGCTAGCATAAAGAAATTATGTCCAGAAAAATTGGGCCAAAGTTGAATTTTGGGAGAGCTAAAGAGATGACACGTAAAGAAAGAGACATGTACAACACTTCCTTGTGGGCTTTTTGAGAACCTACACCAATATCTCAATGAAGGAGAAGAGGGTAGTAACTAAGTATGCGTGTCGTAACTAATTCTATATATTGCATACAATGGTATACATACATTTTAGAGAAAATTAAGCTATGTTAAGTATTACGTGGTTCAATATATTGGGTTTTGTGAACACATTTTTTTGATAAAAAATGTCATAGTGTTTCATTTTTTATGTTGACTACAACAAAAATAGGCTCATGTGGATATGTAATTCACTTGTTTGATGTCAAGCTATTGCCTGTTTATCAAGAAAGATAGAGAAGCCGTAAGAAGAGGCAATGGACAGTCAAATGTCATGTGTCCTAGCCTCCTAGGCCTTTTTCTCGATAGTGCTTGACAGTACTTTAGGAGATTTTCTGAATATGACTTGCGTAGAAATAAAAAGTTATCAACGTCGTCGAATGTCTATGAAAACCCTAAAGATATATGTTAGTGTTGGGATGCGTGGTAATTAAAAAAATTTCCCTACGCACACGCAAGATCATGGTGATGTATAGCAACGAGAGGGGAGAGAGTTGTCCACGTACCCACGTAGACCGAAAGCAGAAGCGTTATGACAATGCGGTTGATGTAGTCGTACATCTTCACAATCAACCGATCCTAGTACCGAACGTACGACACCTCCGCCATCTGCACACGTTCAACTCGGTGACGTCCCACGAATTTCGATCCAGAAAGTGTCGAGGGAGAGTTTCGTTAGCATGACGGCGTGATGACGATGATGATGAAGCTACTGACGCAGGGCTTCGCCCAAGCACCTCAATGATATGAGCGAGGTGGATTATGGTGGAGGGGGGCACCGCACACGGATAAGAGATCAATGATCAACTTGTCTATCTATGGGGTGCCCCTGGCCACGTATATAAAGGAGGGAGGCAGGAGGAGGCCGGCCCTCATTGGGCGTGCCCAAGTGTGGAGTCCTACTAGGACTCCCTAGTCCTAGTAGGATTCCACCTCCCACATGGAATAGGAAAAGGGGAAGGGAGAAGGAGAAGGAAGGAAGGGGCACCCCATTTCCCTAGTCCAATTCGGATCAGTCCATGGGGAAGGGGCGCGGCCACCCTTGAGGCCTTTCTCTCCTTTCCTGTATGGCCCATTAGGGCCCAATACGAATTCCTGTAACTCTCCAATACTCCGAAAAATACCCGAATCACTCGGAACCTTTCCGATGTCCGAATTGTAACGCCCCGGGTTCGATGCGCTAGGTGTCTGCCAGTTATTCGCCGTCGTTGCCATGTCATTTGCTTGCGTGTTGCATTTTATCATGTCATCATGTGCATTTCATTTCGCATACGTGTTCGTCTCATGCATCCGAGCATTTTCCCCGTTGTCTGTTTTGCAATCCGGCACTCCTATGTCCTCCAGCGTTCCCCTTTTGTCTCCTGTTGTGAGCGGATGTTAAACTTTCTCGGAATGGCCCGAGGCTTGCCAAGTGGACTTGGTATAGCACCGGTAGACCGCCTGTCAAGTTTCGTGCCATTTGGAGATCGTTTGATACACCAACGGTTAACCGCGTAGCCCGAAACCCCCCTTTCTCTTTGCAGCCCAACACCCCTTCCAAAGTGGCGCAAAACCCATCTAACTCCCTTCCATGCTCTCGGTCGTTCGATCACGATCGCGTGGCCGAAAACCGCTCCTCATTTGGACTCTACTAGCTCCCAGAAACTATAAATATGTGTCCCTCCCCGTCCAAATCGCAGATGAAACCCTAGCCCCTTCTCCACCGCGCCGCCGGACATGTCCATCCGCGCCGGACATGTCCGCCGGACACGTCGCTTCGTCCAATCCCATGTCGCCACGTCATCGTCGCTGCCCCCGCGCCCAATCCCGTGCCGCCAAGTGGCGCGCCGGCCTTCTCTCTCCTCCCGCGCCGCTGCCAGCCCGCCGGGCCCAGGCGCGGCCCACCCAGGCCCGTGCGGCCCCCGTCCGCCCGC
>NC_041391.1:133735674-133743008 GCF_002162155.2 Triticum dicoccoides
CCCCGCCCGCGGCACCGCCGCCGCCGTCCTCCCCCGGCTCCACCCGCGCCCTCCGCCCGACCGGCGCCTCCGCCCATCGCTGGAGCAGCTCCTCCCCGCCGTCGCGCTTCAACCCCGCCGTCCGCGCCGATCCGGCCGCCTCCTCGCCGCCCGCGCCCGGATCCGGCCGGAGGAGGTCTCCCGGGCCTCGGATCCGCCTCCCCCGGGCCTCCCCGACCTCTCCCGCAGCTCCAGCTACCGTCCCCATCAACTCCGGCGAGTTCGCCGGCCGCCTCGATATCCGTGCAAACAGGCTGACCCCGATTTCACGAAGTCCCCAAAGTAATTTTTGATATTATCATGCCATGTTCATCGCATCGTATCTGTGGATCCGTAGCTCCGTTTCGTGCGTGTAATATGTCAAATTGTTCGCCTCAACGAGTACTTCATTTCATTCCATTGCATGATATTCATTTGAGGTCATCTAGATGCCTGAATCATCGTTGCAAGAGTGCTTCATGATGTTGTCTGCTGTGTGTTAACAGAACGAGCTCTTTTGTCATTTTTGCCATGATTGATGTGTGCATCCTATGAGGTTGATGTCTACATGTGTTTTGATCTATGCCATGTATTCTTTACTGAGGTGCTTACCATGTATTTTTGTGATCAATGTGGTGACTAGCACAAGCATGCAAACTAGGCATCGTGATGTTGCTGATTTTAGTCCCTGTTCTGCTGTTATTTTGATGCCATGTAAACATGATGCTACAGAGAGATCCATGCATATTTTGAGTTACTTCAGTAAGGATGTTTTGAACATGTGGTTGTTGTCTATCCACTCATGCCCCTGTTTGAAATTATGGAGTAGTCTAGCATGTCATTTTCGTGCTCTACTTTTGCTTCAAAATGTTTCCTGGCAGATTGTTTACATGTTATTCAATTTTGCCAAGGTTGTTGTAGTTGATCCTTGCATGCTATGAACTTGTTATTGCCTTGGTTTGTTTCACAAACATGTCTTCTTGCTGATGCTATGCTTATCTTGTCATGCAATGACTTGTGGTGAGTGAATCGAGCTTGTTAAGTAGGGTACTTGCTGTTTCTGTTTTGCTAGGCTGAATCTGTTATTCCGTGATGCTATGTAAACCTGCTTCTACTAGTCATTCTATGCATAATCTGGAGATGTTCACTAAGAGTGTTTTGTTCTACATGTCATTCTCTATTAATCCATGCCCCTGGTTGCATTTATAGCTTTCTGTAGCTTGTTCATATCTTTCTCCAAAGTTGCTAAATAATGTTGCTGTCAGCTTGTTAACATTAAGTTCAGTTGTTCCATGATTGTTGCTAGTGATCCATGTACCCTATGGACTTGCTCTTGCCATGCTTAGGTTCACAAATATGTCTTCTTAATGTTGGTTGCCTTGCCATGCCATGTAATGCTCTGTGGTGAGTGGTACAAGCTCATCAACATGCCTTCATAATTCTGTTCCTGCCATGTATGAATCTGTATTATAACTTGCTATGTTTACATGGGTGCTATCATATTTTCTGATCCTTTTTGGCTCATGGTCAGTAAGGGACTTTTGATCTATGCAATTAGTAGATTCATGCCATGCCTTTGTTTGCCATGATAAGTTCCTGTAACATGTTGTTTGATAGCTCTAAACACTGCAACCTGATGTTATTTTCTGGAAAGTCTGAATTGTTATTATTTGCAATCTTGCCATGTGTGTTTCAGGATGTTCTAGTGATTTCTGGAGATAGCTCAGTGTTCATGTTTTGTTATGCTTTACCTGTACATTATACCCATGTCCTTTGTTTTCATGTTGAGATGCTGTAGCATGTTGTTTTGATGCTTGCAATATGCCTAGTTGCTGTTTTGGACAGCTTGTCCTTTAAACTTGTATAGAGTGCATGTGTTGCTCCGTTTTGAGTGTGCTTTATGAAACTTGCTTAGAATTGCATATAGTTTCATATTATCATGTTGCATCCTTGTTTTGAGGTGTTTGCTTGATGTTGGTATGCATTTTGCATCAATGCCATGTTTAACTTGTTTTGCTCATATCTTCTAGGCCGTAGCTCCGAACTAAATGAACTTTATATGTAACTTGACTAGAATCTCGTGTAGATCATCTTGGTGCATCTTAACTTGCTGTTTAACAACTTGAACATAAGGTTTATTCAGATCTGGACCAACTTCAAAATTTGCATATGAGGACTTACCAAATTTGTTATATGTTGTTCCCGGCCTCATTTAAACTTGCCTTGATGTGTTGCTCTTGTTTGCATCATCTCTTGCCATGAGTAGACTTATCTAGATTTGTCATGCATCATTCTTGTTGTGCATCATGTCATGTTCATGTGTGGTGTGTTTACCTTGTTGTGTGCTTCCTCTCGATAGTTCCCGTTTCGTTGCGATCGTGAGGATTCGTTCGTCTACGCTTGGTTCGGCTTCATCCGTTCGTCTTCTTCATGGACTCGCTCTTCTTCCTTGCGGGATTTCAGGCAATATGACCACTACCCTGGATCTCATTACTATCATTGCGATGCTAGTTGCTTCGTTCTATCGCTATGATGCGCTACCTATCACCTGTTTATCAAGCCATCCCAAATTGCCATGAACCCCTAACCTTTGACACCTTTCCTATGCAAACCGTTGTTTGGCTATGTTACCACTTTTGCTCAGCCCCTCTTATAGCGTTGCTAGTTGCAGGTGAAGTTGAAGATTGCTCCATGGTGGACAGGATTATGTTGGGATATCACAATATCTCTTATATTATTATTAATGCATCTATATACTTGGTAAAGGGTGGAAGACTCGGCCTTTTGCCTGGTGTTTTGTTCCACTCTTGCCGCCCTAGTTTCCGTCATACCAGTGTTATGTTCCTGGATTTTGCGTTCCTTACGCGATCGGGTGATTTATGGGACCCCCTTGACAGTTCGCTTTGAATAAAACTCCTCCAGCAAGGCCCAACCTTGGTTTTACCATTTGCCTCACCTAGCCCTTTTTCCCTTGGGAGTCGCGCTCTCGAGGGTCATCTTTATTTCAGCCCCCCCGGGCCAATGCTTGTCTAAGTGTTGGTCTGAACTAGAGCCCTTTGCAGCGCCCCCTCAGGGAAACTTGAGGTCTGGTTTTAGTTGTACGGATTGCTCATCCGGTGTTGCCCTGAGAACGACATATGTGCAGCTCCTATCAGGATGTCGACGCATCGGGCGGTCTTGCTGGTCTTGTTTTACCATTATCGAAATGTCTTGTAAACCGGGATTCCGAGTCTGATCGGGTCTTCCTGGGAGAAGGTATATCCTTTGTTGATCACAAGAGCTTGTCATGGGCTAAGTTGGGACACCCCTGCAGGGTATAATCTTTCGAAAGCCGTGCCTGCGGTTATAGGCAGATGGGAATTTGTTAATGTCCGGTTGTAGATAACTTGACACCAGATTCGGACTAAAACGCATCAACCGCGTGTGTAGCCGTGATGGTCTCTTTTCGACGGAGTCCGGGAAGTGAACACGGTTTTTGGGTTATGTTTGACGTAAGTAGGAGTTCAGGATCACTTCTTGATCATTGCTAGCTTCACGACCGTTCTGCTTGCTCTCTTCTCGCTCTTATTTGCGTATGTTAGCCACCATACTTGCTTAGTCGCTGCTGCAGCCTCACCACTTTACCCCTTCCTTTCCCTTTAAGCTTTTCTAGTCTTGATACCCATGGTAATGGCATTGCTGAGTCCTCGTGGCTCACAGATTACTACAACAACAGTTGTAGGTACAGGTTATGTGATGATCATGACGCGAGAGCGATGTTTGCTTGTATTGGAGTTCTTCTTCTGCCTCTTCTTCGATCAGGGGATAGGTTCCAGGTCGGCAGCCTGGGCTAGCAGGGTGGATGTCGTTTGAGTTTATGTTTGTGTTTCATCCATAGTCGGATGATGCTTTGATGTATTATGATGTTGTATTCGTGTGGCATTCTATGCCTATTGTATGTATCCCCATCTATTATGTAATGTTGATGTAATGATATCCACCTTGCAAAAGCGTTTCAATATGCGGGTCTATCCTTGGTGGGACCTTCGAGTTCCTTTTGGATAGGGTCGCATATTGGGCGTGACAAGTTGGTATCAGAGCCTCGACCGACCCTAGGAGCCCCCTTGATTGATCGTGTAGTCTGGCCGATGTTGAGTCTAGAATAAACTGTTTTTGAAGTCTAGTTATATCGGAGAGTAGGAATTCTTTTTACTCCTCAGCCCCTTCGTCGCTCTGGTGAGGAATCTTGACATAGGTGTTTTGAATTACTCCTCTTCTCCTTCAAATTTTTCTTTAGGATCACGTAGTTGGTTTTCCGATCGTGGGTTCTCAGCTCTTTTCATCCGGTGCACTTCTCGTCAAGTCGACTCGAGCCTCTTCATCATTGAGTTCAATCCTCAGTTTGCTCTCTACGAAGTTATTTCTCTATCCTCAGTTGTTTTCTTTTCCCACCCGCCCACCCTCTTTTCTTCTTGGAACCGGAGTCCGTAATCGAGTATCCATCCTACTCGTGCGAAGCCTTTGCTTTGTTTCAACCGGTGTTTTCTCTTCAAGTTGCTAGTCAATTTCCCCTTCCAAGTTGCCTTTGTTTTTCCCGCCCTCCCACCCTTTTCTTCCCGGAGCCTGAGTCTCTTTCGAGCATCAACTTCATTCGTGCGGAACCTCTTCAGCCTTTCGTAAATTGTTTCAACCAGTGAATTCTCGTCTCGTTCATCATGCTTCACCCCTTTCTTTTCCGGTGGACCCAATTCAAGTTTTCGGTTGATCATATTCTTTTCCGTGGATCAAGTGTTTCCCCTGCTCGTTCGCCTCCCGCCAGTTTTTCCTCCGGAGTGCTCAAGACCTCTCAGGAGATTCGTTTGTGTGTGAATTAATTCGAGGTTGTCACCTCATTCAAATATTTCAATTGCTCTGGTGTATCATCTATTTGTTCAACATCCCTTTTCAATGGTGTTTTCTTTTAGTGGGCCCTAACCCACAGGTTTTTCCCAGGATCTTACCTGACTCTTCTAATTCCCCGGAGTTATTCTCAAATTCTTTTCAAAGTGTGACGTAAGAATGAATTTCATCAGTTAGATGCTTTTCCAAGATCGATTTCAAATCATTTCATTGTTGGCTCAACCTCTTTGCTTTCCATTCTACCGGAGTATCTCAGTATTTTGGTGGTGTTTCTCGTCGTCATTTGACGACCGAAGAAGAGTTTTTCCTCTAAATCTTGTCCGTTCTCTCGGAGATTCGTGGTTCTAGCTCCATATTATCCTCTCGAATTATCCCATTCGTCAGATATTCTTTTCTTAACCATCCGGAGTATGCCAGGAGTTGTTTTCCCGTTTCTTTTCACCGGAGGCCATCGTTCCATAAGAATTCTTCGTCCTCACATTACAGCTACCGTTATCCAATTATCCCGGTGTTTCATTCAAGTGCTCTTTAATCAGCTCATGATCTCTTTGTTCTTTTGCATCTAAATTCCCTCAAGCATATTTGTTCTTCTAATTCTTCCCAGCGATTCTTTCTCTTTTCTTCGTTCATTTTCATTTCTAACGGTGGTTCATTCAGATCCTTTTTCCTTTGTCATCATATTTAATACTTTCGTTCTTTCAATCCTACCGGTGCTTCATGAAGACCTTCTCAAGTTTGCGACATGTTACTTCTCAATCCTTTCAAGAAGAATAAGTAGTATGCGAAATCCATGGTTTCTCATCAATTTAATTGGTGGAGGATAAGCATACAATAAATCTTATTATTATTTCATCCAAGTGAGTAATTCCTTCCTTCGGAGTTTGTTCTTGGTGAATAAATTCTAGTTTCAAGTGCTTTCATCTTTTCTTTTCCGGAGTTCAATTTCCTCGTCTATTTCGTTGGAACCTCCATCTAAATCATCGTAAGGCTCAACTTATTCTTTCTTCTTTCATTCTATCTCATCATCCTTTTGTTACCGGAGTTCTTCACGGTGGTTCTTCATGATTTAATTCATTCTTCAAGTGTTCATCAAGATTCTTGTTGGAGGAGTTCAAGTATCCTTTTTTCTTCTCGCGTCTCGAAGTGCAATTAATTCTCTGTATTCTTTTGAAGTGGAGTTTTGCATTTCTTCGTTCTTCTCAGCTATCCAATCATTTCCGTTTGTGGTCGGTTATCACCTCATAATTTTGAGATGTTTTCCACAAGTCCACAACAAGTTTATTCTTTCGTTGTTGATTTGTTCAACAACTCCATTCAATCCTTCCTTCTAAGTTATTTTCATTCAACTCTTTCAATTCTTCCGGAGGCTTTGCATTGTTCATCTCTTAAAGTGCCATCTCATTAGGTGAAGCTCGTGTTCTATTCCTCCATGTTTTCAGCCGGAGTGCTGCCTAAATCCTTTCAGTCTTAATCGTTTCTCTTCTCGTTCTAAGCAGAGTGCTTTCAGAGTCTATCGTGTTTCCATGAGCATTTGATTCTCGTCATTCTCGTCGTTCCTCTCTTCTTCTCCAATGCTCTCGATTCTTTGCTTCTTCTCTTGAGTTCTTGTTTCACCTCATCCCTTTTCCCTTCCGTCTCGGTCCTAAGATCTCGGGACGAGATCTCTTGTTAGTGGAGGAGTGTTGTAACGCCCCAGGTTCGATGCGCCAGGTGTTTGCCAGTTATTCGCCGTTGTTGCCATGTCATTTTCTTGCGTGTTGCATTTTATCATGTCATCATGTACATTTCATTTTGCATACGTGTTCGTCTCATGCATCCGAGCATTTTCCCCGTTGTCCGTTTTGCAATCCGGCACTCCTATGTCCTCCGGCGTTCCCCTTTTGTCTCCTGTTGTGAGAGGGTGTTAAACTTTCTCGGAATGTCCCGAGGCTTGCCAAGTGGACTTGGTATAGCACCGGTAGACCGCCTGTCAAGTTTTGTGCCATTTGGAGATCGTTTGATACTCCAACGGTTAACCGCGTAGCCCGAAACCCCCCTTTCTCTTTGCAGCCCAACACCCCTTCCAAAGTGGCCCAAAATCCATCTAACTCCCTTCCATGCTCTCGGTCATTTGATCACGATCACGTGGCCGAAAACCGCTCGTCATTTGGACTCTCCTAGCTCCCAGAAACTATAAATATGTGGCCCTCCCCGTCCAAATCGCAGATGAAACCCTAGCCCCTTCTCCACCGCGCCGCCGGACATGTCCATCCGCGTCGGACATGTCCTCTGGACACGTCGCTTCGTCCAATCCCGCGTCGCCACATCATCGTCGCCGCCCCCGCGCCCAATCCCGTGCCGCCAAGTGGCGCGCCGGCCTTCTCTCTCCTCCCGCGCCGCCGCCAGCCCGTCGGGCCCAGGCGCGGCCCGCCCAGGCCCGCGCGGCCCCCGTCCGCCCC
>NC_041391.1:133743556-133776095 GCF_002162155.2 Triticum dicoccoides
CGGCACCGCCGCCGTCCTCCTCCCCCGGCTCCGCCCGCGTCCTCCGCCCGGCCGGCACCTCCGCCCGTCACCGGAGCAGCTCCTCCCCGCCGCCGCGCTTCAACCCCGCCGTCCGCGCCGATCCGGCCGCCTCCTCGCCGCCCGCGCCCGGATCCGGCCGGAGGAGGTCTCCCCGGGTCTCGCCGACCTCTCCCGCAGCTCTGGCCACCGTCCCCAGCAACTCCGGCGAGTTCTCCGGCCGCCTTGATATCCGTGCAAACAGGTTGACCCCAATTTCACTAAGTCCCCGAAGTAATTTTTGATATTATCATGCCATGTTCATCGCATCGTATTTCTGCATCCGTAGCTCTGTTTCGTGCGTGTAATATGTCAAATTGTTCGACTCAACGAGTACTTCATTTCATTCCATTGCATCATATTCATTTGAGGTCATATAGATGCCCGAATCATCATTGCAAGAGTGCTTCATGATGTTGCCTGCTGTCTGTTAACAGAACGAGCTCTTTTGTCATTTTTGCCATGATTGATGTGTGCATCCTATGAGGTTGATGTCTACATGTGTTTTGATCTATGCCATGTATTATTTATAGAGGTGGTTACCATGTGTTTTTGTGATCAATGTGGTGACTAGCACAAGCATGCAAACTAGGCATCGTGATGTTGCTGATTTTAGTCCCTGTTCTGCTGTTATTTTGATGCCATGTAAACATGATGCTACAGAGAGATCCATGCATATTTTGAGTTACTTCAGTAAGGATGTTTTGAACATGTGGTTGTTGTTTATCCAGTCATGCCCCTGTTTGCAATTATGGAGTAGTCTAGCATGTCATTTTCGTGCTCTACTTTTGCTTCAAAATGTTTCCTGGCAGATTGTTTACATGTTATTCAATTTTGCCAAGGTTGTTGTAGTTGATCCTTGCATGCTATGAACTTGTTCTTGCCTTGATTTGTTTCACAAACATGTCTTCTTGCTGATGCTATGCTTATCTTGTCATGCAATGACTTGTGGTGAGTGAATCGAGCTTGTTAAATAGGGTACTTGCTGTTTCTGTTTTGCTAGGATGAATCTGTTATTCCGTGATGCTATGTAAACCTGCTTCTACTAGTCATTCTATGCATAATCTGGAGATGTTCACTAAGAGTGTTTTGTTTTACATGTCATTCTCTATTAATCCATGCCCCTGGTTGCATTTATAGCTTTCTGTAGCTTGTTCATATCTTGCTCCAAAGTTGCTAAATAATGTTGCTGTCAGCTTGTTAACATTAAGTTCAGTTGTTGCCATGATTGTTGCTAGTGATCCATGTACCCTATGGACTTGCTCTTACCATGCTTAGCTTCACAAATATGTCTTCTTACTGTTGGTTGCCTTGCCATGCAATGTAATGCTCTGTGGTGAGTGGTACAAGCTCATCAACATGCCTTCATAATTCTGTTCCTGCCATGTATGAATCTGTATTATAACTTGCTATGTTTACATGGGTGCTATCATATTTTCTGATCCTTTTTGGCTCATGGTCAGTAAGGGACTTTTGATCTATGCAATTAGTGGATTCATGCCATGCCTTTGTTTGCCATGATAAGTTCCTGTAACATGTTGTTTGATAGCTCTAAACATTGCAACCTGATGTTATTTTCTGCAAAGTCTGAATTGTTATTATTTGCAATCTTGCCATGTGTGTTTGAGGATGTTCTAGTGATTTCTGGAGATAGTTCAGTGTTCATGTTTTGTTATGCTTTACCTGTACATCATGCCCATGTCCTTTGTTTTCATGTTGAGATGCTGTAGCATGTTGTTTTGATGCTTGCAATATGCCTAGTTGCTGTTTTGGACAGCTTGTCCTTTAAACTTGTATAGAGTGCATGTGTTGAACCGTTGCTCCGTTTTGAGTGTGCTCTATATGAAACTTGCTTAGAATTGCATATAGTTTCATATTATCATGTTGCATCCTTGTTTTGAGGTGTTTGCTTGATGTTGGTATGCATTTTGCATCAATGCCATGTTTAACTTGTTTTGCTCATATCTTCTAGGCCGTAGCTCTGAACTAAATGAACTTTATATGTAACTTGACTAGAATCTCGTGTAGATCATCTTGGTGCATCTTAACTTGCTGTTTAACAACTTGAACATAAGGTTTCTTCAGATCTGGACCAACTTCGAAATTTGCATATGAGGACTTACCGAATTTGTTATATGTTGTTCCCGGCCTCATTTAAACTTGCCTTGATGTGTTGCTCTTATTTGCATCATCTCTTGCCATGAGTAGCCTTATCTAGATTTGTCATGCATCATGCTTGCTGTGCATCATGTCATGTTCATGTGTGGTGTGTTTACCTTGTTGTGTGCTTCCTCTCGATAGTTCCCGTTTCGTTGCGATCGTGAGGATTCGTTCGTCTACGCTTGGTTCGGCTTCATCCGTTCGTCTTCTTCATGGACTCGCTCTTCTTCCTTGCGGGATTTCAGGCAAGATGACCGCTACCCTGGATCTCATTACTATCATTGCTATGCTAGTTGCTTCGTTCTATCGCTATGCTGCGCTACCTATCACCTATTTATCAAGCCATCCCAAATTGCCATGAACCCCTAACCTTTGACACCTTTCCTATGCAAACCGTTGTTTGGCTATGCTACCGCTTTTGCTCAGCCCCTCTTATAGCGTTGCTAGTTGCAGGTGAAGTTGAAGATTGCTCCATGGTGGACAGGATTATGTTGGGATATCACAATATCTCTTATATTATTATTAATGCATCTATGTACTTGGTAAAGGGTGGAAGACTTGGCCTTTTGCCTGGTGTTTTGTTCCACTCTTGCCGCCCTAGTTTCCGTCATACTGGTGTTATGTTCCCGGATTTTGCGTTCCTTACGCGGTCGGGTGATTTATGGGACCCCCTTGACAGTTCGCTTTGAATAAAACTCCTCCAGCAAGGCCCAACCTTGGTTTTACCATTTGCCTCACCTAGCCCTTTTTCCCTTGGGAGTCGCGCTCTCGAGGGTCATCTTTATTTCAGCCCCCCCGGGCCAATGCTTGTCTAAGTGTTCGTCCGAACTAGAGCCCTTTGCAGCACCCCCTCAGGGAAACTTGAGGTCTGGTTTTAGTTGTACGGATTGCTCATTCGGTGTTGCCCTGAGAACGAGATATGTGCAGCTCCTATCAGGATGTCGGTGCATCGGGCGGTCTTGCTGGTCTTGTTTTACCATTGTCGAAATGTCTTGTAAACCGGGATTCGGAGTCTGATCGGGTCTTCCTGGGAGAAGGTATATCCTTCGTTGATCGCAAGAGCTTGTCATGGGCTAAGTTGGGACACCCCTGTAGGGTATAATATTTCGAAAGCCGTGCCTGCGGTTATAGGAAGATGGGAATTTGTTAATGTCCGGTTGTAGATAACTTGACACCAAATCCGAATTAAAATGCATCAACCGCGTGTGTAGCCGTGATGGTCTCTTTTCGGCGGAGTCCGGGAAGTGAACACGGTTCTTGGGTTATGTTTGACGTAAGTAGGAGTTCAGGATCACTTCTTGATCATTGCTAGCTTCACGACCGTTCTGCTTGCTCTCTTCTCGCTCTTATTTGTGTATGTTAGCCACCGTACTTGCTTAGTCGCTGCTGCAGCCTCACCACTTTACCCCTTCCTTTCCCTTTAAGCTTTGCTAGTCTTGATACCCATGGTAATGGGATTGCTGAGTCCTCGTGGCTCATAGATTACTACAACAACAGTTGCAGGTACAGGTTATGTGATGATCATGACGCGAGAGCGATGTTTGCTTGTATTGGAGTTCTTCTTCTGCTTCTTCTTCGATCAGGGGATAGGTTCCAGGTTGGCAGCCTGGGCTAGCAGGGTGGATGTCGTTTGAGTTTATGTTTGTGTTTCATCCGTAGTCGGATGATGCTCTGATGTATTGTGATGTTGTATTCGTGTGGCATTCTATGCCTCTTGTATGTATCCCCATCTATTATGTAATGTTGATGTAATGATATCCACCTTGCAAAAGCGTTTCAATATGTGGGTCTATCCTTGGTGGGACCTTCGAGTTCCTTTTGGATAGGGTCGCATATTGGGCGTGACACGAATATAGCCTTCCAATATATTGATCTTTACGTCTTGACCATTTCGAGACTCCTCGTCATGTCCCCGATCTCATCTGGGACTCCGAACAAACTTCGGTCATCAAATCATATAACTCATAATACAAATCCCCATAGAACGTTAAGCGTGCGGACCCTACGGGTTCGAGAATTATGTAGAGATGACCGAGACTCATCTCCGGTCAATAACCAATAGCAGAACCTGGATGCTCATATTGGCTCCTACATATTCTACGAAGATCTTTATCGGTCAAACCGCATAACAACATACACTGTTCCCTTTGTCATCGGTATGTTACTTGCCCGAGATTCGATCATCGGTATCTCAATACCTCGTTCAATCTCGTTACCGGCAAGTCTCTTTACTCGTTCCGTAATGCATTACCCCGCAACTAACTCATTAGTCACATTGCTGGCAAGGCTTATAGTGATGTGCATTACCGAAAGGGCCCAGAGATACCTCTCCGACAATTGGAGTGAAAAATACTAATCTCGATCTATGCCAACTCAACAAGTACCATCGGAGACACATATAGAGCACCTTTATAATCACCCAATTATGTTGTGACGTTTGGTAGCACACAAAGTGTTCCTTCGGTACTCGAGTGTTGCATAATCTCATAGTCATAGGAATATGTATATGTCATGAAGAAAGCAATAACAATATACTAAACGATCAATTGCTAAGCTAACAAAATGGGTTAAGTAAATCACATCATTCTCTAGTGATGTGATCCCGTTAATCAAATGAAAACTCATGTCTATGGCTAGGAAACTTAACCATCTTTGATTCAACGAGCTAGTCAAGTAGATGCATACTAGTGACACTCTGTTTGTCTATGTATCCACACATGTAGTAAGTTTCCAGTTAATACAATTCTAGCATGAATAGTAAACATTTATCATGAAATAATGAAATAAATAATAACTTTATTATTGCCTCTAGGGCATATTTCCTTCAGTCTCCCACCTGTACTAGATTCAATAATCTAGTTCACATCGCCATGTGATTTAACACCAATGGTTCACATCACCATGTGATTAACATCCATAGTTCACATTGCTATGTGACCAACACTCAAAGGGTTTACTAGAACCAGTAATATTAGTTCACATAGCCATGTGACTAACACCCAAAGAGTACTAAGGTGTGATCATGTTTTGCTTGTGAGAGAAGTTTAGTCAATGGGTCTGCCACATTCAGAGCCGTATGTATTTTGAAAATATTCTGTGTCTACAATGCTCTGCATGGAGCTACTCTAGCTAATTGCTCCCACTTTCAATATGTATCCAGATTGAGAGTTAGAGTCATCTGGATCAATGTAAAAGCTTGCATCGACGTAACTCTTTACGATGAACTCTTTATCACCTCCATAACCGAGAAACATTTCCTTAGTCCTCACCACAGATAATCTTGACCGCTGTCCGGTGATCTACTCCTAGATCAAAATTGTACTCCCTTGCCAAACTCAGGGCAGGGTATACAATAATTCTGGTACACAGCATGGCATACTTTATAGAACCTATGACTGTGGCATAGGGAATGACTTTCATTCACTTTCTATTTTCTGCCGTGGTCGGGCTTTGAGTCTTACTCAACTTCACACCTTGCAACACAGTCAAGAATTCCTTCTTTGACTGTTCCATTTTGAACTACTTCAAAATCTTATCAAGGTATGTACTCATTGAAAAATCTTATCAAGCATCTTGATCTATCTCTATAGATCTTGATGCTCAATGTGTAAGCAGCTTCACCAAGGTCTTTCTTTGAAAAACTCCTTTCAAACACTCCTTTATGCTTTCCAGAAAATTCTACATCATTTCCGATCAACAATATGTCATTCACATATACTTATCAGAAAGGTTGTAGTGCTCCCACTCACTTTCTTGTAAATATAGGCCTTTCCAAAAGTTTGTATAAAACCATATGCTTTGCTCAACTCATCAAAGCGTATATTCCAACTCCGAGATGCTTGCACCAGTCCATTGATGGATCGCTGGAGCTTGCACATTTTGTTAGCACCTTTAGGATTGACAAAACCTTCTGGTTGTATCATATACAACACTTCTTTAAGAAATATCCATTTAAGGAATGCAGTTTTGACATCCATTTGCCAAATTTCATAAAATCTGGCAATTGCTAACATGATTCGGACAGACTTAAGCATCGTTACGAGTGAGAGAAACTCATCGTATTCAACACCTTGAACTTGTCGAAAACCTTTCGCAAGAAGTCGAGCTTTGTAGATAGTAACACTACTATCAGTGTCCGTCTTCCTCTTGAAGATCCATTTATTTAACATGGCTTGCTGATCATCAAGCAAGTCAACCAAAGTCCATACTTTGTTCTCATACATGGATCCTATCTCAGATTTTATGGCCTCAAGCCATTTCACGGAATCTTGGCTCATCATCGCTTCCTCATAGTTCGTAGGTTCATCATGGTCTAGTAACATGACTTCCAGAACAGGATTACCATACCACTCCGGTGCGGATCTAACTCTGGAAGACCTACGAGGTTTGATAGCAACTTGATCTGAAGTTTCATGATCATTATCATTAACTTCCTCACTAATTGGTGTAGGAATCACTAGAACAGATTTCTGTGATGAACTACTTTCCAATAAGGGAGAAGGTACAATTACCTCATCAAGTTCTACTTTCCTCCCACTCACTTCTTTCAAGAGAAACTCCTTCTCTAGAAAGGATCCATTCTTAGCGACGATCTTGCCTTCGGATCTGTGATAGAAGGTGTACCCAACAATTTCCTTTGGGTATCCTGTGAAGACGTATTTCTCCGATTTGGGTTTGAGCTTATCAGATTGAAGCTTTTTCACATAAGCATCGCAGCCCCAAAATTTTAAGAAACGACAACTTTGGTTTCTTGCCAAACCACGGTTCATAAGGCGTCGTCTCAACGGATTTTGATGGTGCCCTATTTAAAGTGAATGCTTCTGTCTCTAATGCATAACCCCAAAATGATAGTGGTAACCTGGTAAGAGACATCATAGATCACACCATATTCAATAAAGTGCTGTTACGACGTTCGGACACACCATTACGCTGTGGTGTTCCATGTGGCGTGAGCTGTGAAACTATTCCACATTGTTTTAAATGAAGGCCAAACTCGTAACTCAAATATTCTCCTCCACGATCAGATCATAGAAACTTTATTTTCTTGTTATGATGATTCTCCACTTCACTCTGAAATACTTTGAACTTGTCAAATGTTTCAGACTTGAGTTTCATTAAGTAGATATACCCATATCTGCTCAAATCATCTGTGAAGGTCAGAAAATAAAGATAACCTCCACGAGCATCAACACTCATCGGACCACATACATCGGTATGTATTATTTCCAATAAGTCACTAGCTCGTTCCATTGTCCCAGAGAACGAAGTTTTAGTCATCTTGCCCATAAGGCATGGTTCGCAAGCATCAAATGATTCATAATCAAGTGATTCCAAAAGTCCATCTTTATGGAGTTTTTTCATGCGCTTTACACCGATATGACCTAAACGGCGGTGCCACAAATATGTTGCACTATCATTATCAACTTTGCATCTTTTGGCATCAATATTATGAATATGTGTATCACTACGATCAAGATTCAATAAACCATCAACATTGGGTGTATGACCATAGAAGGTTTAATTCATGTAAACAGAATAACAATTTATTCTCTGTCTTAGATGAATAATCGTATCGCAATAAACATGATCTAATCATATATATGCTCAATGCAAACACCAAATAACATCTATTTAGATTCAACACTAATCTCGAAAGTATAGGGAGTGTGCGATGATGATCATATCTGTCATGGAATTTTCATGTCAGATGTCCTAGCGTAAGGACTTAGTCGTGGAGACATCACAACTAGGAAGCTTAAAGGGGTTAAACAGGACAAAGGACATGAGGTTTATACTGGTTCGGCCCCTTACGGTGAAGGTAAAAGCCTACAATGCAGTTTTGAGTGGGATTGCTTATGTCTCAATAGCAGGGAGCGAATTCGCTCGACCTAGTTCTCGATATGATGTTGCTTGCCCTGATCCTCCACCGGGTCATCCCTTTATATACAGAGGTTGACGCCCAATGGCTCACATAGTCCCGGTCGGTTCATAAACAGTGTCCGGCTCGGTCTCTCTCTATTCCTGTCTTACAATACAAGTTACATATATATGGTAGTTTATCTCTACAGGCCTTAAGTCTCCTCTGGGCCTTGGGCCTTTAACTGAACCGCCATCTTCAAGTGTCTTTAGCGGGCTTCACTTTAGGTGTGACCCGGCCCCTCCTTGGTGGGTCATACCTAATAGTTATATCCCCAACATTAGGCCCCAGATTTATTTGAACTGGTTCATGTCAATCTTCAACACTTGGAAAAAATCTTCTGCTTCCTCTTTGTGCGAGAATCTATAACCCGCTGTGACGTCATCCTCCGAATTTGGGATAACCCGCCATGACGTCATTTGCCATTAATTTATGCTTTCCCCAATATATCTCAACGGATCCTTATCTTAATGACCATCCCAAGAATCGAGGCGTCTCAGTAGTTGGATAATTATTTTTTCAGTCTCCTCGTTTTTCGCGCCTGCTCATCAGTCTTTCCTTATAAATAGACCCGACCAGGTCTTCCTCATTCTCTCCTTTCCTTCGTATTCTTCCTCCCGCAACCCTACTGCCACTCGAGCTCTGCCACCGCCGCAACGCACTTCATCGTCCTTGACCTCGGCCGTTGCATCAACCTGAGTCGATCCACAGAACGGCGGCGCCCCTCCACAGTAGATCTGCAACTGTAAGTCTTCCTCTTTCCGCACCTTAGATCCGCATTAGGGTTTGCGAGTTCCTCTGTGTTCTTCGCTGCCCATCACAGTTTCTTTGTAGTTTGTTTATTGTAGCCTCTTTTGATCCAAAAGGAGCATAGAACTCATGCGGTAGCTCTTTCGCGTCCATTTTTTATGCTAGCAGATCCCGTTTTCTCTGAAAAGAGGCCTCATTAGGACGTATGAACTCATCTGTACTAACTTTTAGGTCTAGAATATTTACTTTTCTTGAACATCATTTGATCCGAAATAATTTCCACAACCTGTGAAACTTGTTTGTGCAACACTTAGTGAAAAACTGCACTTTGTTAGATCCACCTAGTCATGGCGACTCTTATTTCCGGCTTAAAAAAGGTAATGCTCAATTGACCATTTTAACCGCCCATGGGGATTTAAATAACTTAACTGCTTTATGATGCTCATGGCGGCTTTAAGTATTCTGACATAGTTAGCCATATACCATTAGGCCCCTTATAAGCCGCCATCTTGAATATGTACTGTAATGTTTCTCTTCGGCTTAAATTTGAACCAGAAATTTTTACCCTGTCTTAGGCTTCCATCACAATGCCGCCTAAGACAAACACCTCATGCAACTAGGTCCAGTCCATTGTCACTTAGAAGACTTTTGAAGACTTTGTGAAAGTCGGCTATCTGCCGCAAAGGGATGTCATGTCGTACCATGCTCCTGACCCGATAGAAGAGAGACCTCAACCCAAAGAAGGGGAAGTAATTGTCTTTATGGGTCATATGAACCGGGGTTTCGCACCACCCGACTCAAAATTCTTTAGAGATGTCCTGCACTTCTTTGATCTCCGTCCTCAAGATATCGGACCCAATTCCGTGTCCAACATTTTCAATTTTCAAGTATTCAATGAGGTATATCTTGGAGAAGAACCCAGCTTGCTACTCTTTAGAGAGTTATTCTACTTGAACCGCCAAAATGAATGTGCCAACGGACAAATTTTGGAACTCGGCGGCGTCTCAATCCAGCGTCAGAGAGATGTCATTTTTCCCTATGCCAATCCACCAAGTCATCCTAAAGACTAGAACCAAACATGGTTCTATTGCCAGGACACTTCTCCGGCTGATGAAAATCTTCTGCCCAGTTTTCGTGCCCTGCATCTTGATTCCAATCATCCACTTCTAGATAAGATATCTGCCGCCGAACGCAAGACGCTCGCCCCCACCCCGGATAAAATCAAGGCTCTTCTGGGGAATGGGCTAAATGGCATTGATTTAGTCTGGGTTTGGCTCGCCTGGCGGATCATTCCATTAAGCCACCGCCCCGGTCTAATGTGCACTTATTCAGGCAAGCAAGATGACCCTCTGCGATACAGTTCTGATGATTTGCCTGACCACGTCATCAATGACATGACAAAGTCTCTCCTAAATGAAAGCCTAGTAGACTGCAGTAAGGTGGGCTTAAGCCCTTTGTGTGAAGCCAACCCGGCTCCAGCGATAAGTCGCCATGCTGAATAAATCATGTTCAACATTGATGTTTTGTCTGTACTCAAACTTTTACTGACTTTCACAGGCTGATGACAAATTCTGGAAAGTAAAATATGATCATGAGGCCGCAAAAAGAGCGAGGAAGGCCAAGAGAGCCGCTAGGAGAGCCGTCGTGAAGAAACAAGGAAAGAAACCCAATGCTTCTGAGCTACTTCAGGTGGAGGACACTTCTGAGTCGGAGGTAGCCCTTGACTCTCTTGGTTCATTTTTTAATCACCTTATTGATACTGATTATGATCAGGATGACACGGGCACGAGTCACGACGTGATGAAGAGGTAACTATTATTTCCTCCGACTCAGAGCCTTTGTCCCGCCCAAAAATCCGCCAAGTAACCTGGAAAGTAATATTTTCACATCCCTTAGCTTATCAAGATCCTCAGTTTCTTGTGAAGCGACAGATTCATGAGAGCCGGAGGCAGACTCGGACCAACAAAGACGCGGAGCTCTCCTCTGGTCTAGCCAATACACCAAGAAAACGTCAGAATGAGGTCATCTCCATCTTAGATTCCTCTTATCCTTTGACGGGTCTCACTCGTCAACCACTGAACCCTTCTGACTTGAATTATCAGGAAACATCTGCTTCCTTTGGCGACTCAATTCAATCCAACTTGCCGGCTTTCAAGACCGCTCCAGGGTAATGATGACTTACCTATCCTGTACTTTGAATGCTTATACTTATACTGACCTTTTAATCTTATGCAGCGGCAAAGCAAAACTTAGCAAGAAGGCAAAGAAGGACAAGCCGGCCAATGAGCCTTATCTCAAAGAACCGGGACTTCAGACGGCCGCACCTGAAGCCTCAGTTGCTAAGCCACCGCCTGGACCGGCGCATGAGCCGCCAACATCAACCACTGACCCGCTTGCTGATCAGGCACTAATGGCTTTGAAAATCCTAAGGTTTCTAGCCCAGTGAAAACAAATCACCCTCAAGACGCTGATGTTGAAATTACCAAGACCAGCTATATTGAGCCGGGAAGGCCTACTGTGCTCGCTAAGTGCTCTGCCAAAGAAGAACTCCTGGAACGCCATAAGGTCAGATTTAACATTACGGATTACTCTCACATGAGCGTTGGAGAAGTTTTGTCTGGCTATCTCAACCAAGTGCACAACAGCCGTGATGTCGAAATCGACATGGTGAAGCAGATGCACCATAAATTTGAGGTATAATATCCTCTTTTCCCTGAATCACTCTTATTATGCCAGCCCCCAAGTCTATTGCTTATGGTGAATATGTTGTAGACTTAGGACCAATCATACAAGTATCCGTTGATCAAATCTATAAAAATCCGGCTTAATTCGTAGTCCCCAAGGGCTGGTTTAATCAAAATGAATGAGCCGGTCCTTCACATGTTTGAGTAGTTTACATTACTTGTATAATTTGAACTGCAATATGCAATAGCCCCCAAGTACCAAGTAGTCTTGCTTGCAAAGTGCTTGGGACTTTAATTTCGTGAACCGCCAATCTCATGAACCGCCACTATAAATAAACTTCTGCGGTAGACATTAGCCCCCAAGTGTCAAGTACTTTTGCTTGCAAAATGCTTGGGACTTATTCTTATGAACCGCCACTGGTGATAAACTTCTGCGGCAGAGATTAGCCCCCAAGTGTCAAGTACTTTTGCTTGCAAAATGCTTGAGACTTGAATATGATATGACATGATTTTAACCCGGTAATTGCACAGGTTGCCACCACTCAATTGCAGGCTGAACTGTCCGACTTGAAGAAACGCCTAGAGGCACAAGAAACTAAAATACAAAAATCCAACTCCAAATTTGAATTCAATGTATCTGAACAGGAGAAATTGAAGGCTGATTTTGAGGTGGAGAAAAAGGCTTGGGCTGATGAAAAGAATGCCTTAACCCAACGAGCTGACAAGGCAGAAGCGGCTCTTGAAGAGGTAACCAATGAATTGTCTGGCTTAAAATGCCACGTGACCCAGATGGTTACATCAATCTTTGGTAAGTCGTCGTGCAAGTGTTAAATACTTGAAACTTTCCAATGATCATATAAATTGTTACTAACGCACCTGATATTGCTATGCAGGCCCCAGGAGTTCAAATCTTAACTGGAACATGTTGATAAAGTTGAAGGCGGTTTATACGCTAGTGGAACAACTCTACAGCGGGCCTCAGCGGGCCTTAGCCACAGTGGCCCTGTCAAATGAAGTCCCCACACTTTTGGCGGATGTAATAAGGAAACTTTCTATGCTGCCCCAACGGTTCACTGAACTGAGGCGATCGTCTGCAAGAGCCGGAGCTGTAGCCGCATTAAGCCGGGCCAAATCTTGGCTTCCGGAACTAGACCCGGCCGACATCGCCATTGGGTATCCAAGCATTAAGGAGGATGGTACGCCATTTGAACAGGAAGATTTTGTCGCTTGTGTGAAAGAAGTGCGCCCTGTGGCCACCCTGATTGTTGATGAGGCGGATCTCACGAAGTACCAGGCGGGTTATGATGCAGACAACCAAAGGATCCCGATGCCACAGTATACTCTGACAAGTCTAATTCCACCAATTCGTAAGCATACCTTTGCCCTTGAAGTTGACCCGGCCGGACTAATTGATGGCGAAGCTGAATTTAAAGATTTGAATGGCATTGACTGGTCGTCATCAACCTTCCAGGACCGGGAACAGGACGAAGAAGTGGAAAGGGCTGATCCGGAAGCTTCAGGTCATCAAGAAAATTGATCCGCCGGGTGGCTCATATTTGTAGTCTTGTTGAAAAACAACATTAATCACTTGGACTCAGGGAGTCATGTAATAGGAGTAGAAATGAATTTGCTTTGTCATGCCATCGTGCATGTTTTGATGCCTTAACACTGTTTAAGCCGCCATCTGATATTTACTCCTTCTTACACTTATTTGTTTTCCTTGTGCATAAGAAAGCCTATAAACTGTCCTGCACAGAGAGATAGATCACAAAGACCCTTGACGGCTTACCACAAGGTGGGTCATAATTATCCCACATATAATTATCAATGTGAAATATGAGTTATAAATAATCCTGATGAGGATCAGATCTTTCAATATAACTATAATAACATCATACCTGATGTGTCAAATTTTTACTGCCGGTTTAGATGACATGTCCAGTAAGGGTGATGACCCACTCTTTTAGAAGCCGTGACTTCAATTTATTTGATGTTTGTCACGTGACTGGCGACTTATCGTTTCAAATTCAAGCCGGTTTAAACAGAAAGCTTATATATGTCTTAAACATGAATGCAAAAAAGGTCCCAATACAAACTCAAAAAGTGCTTTCAAAAAGACTTAAGCGAAAAAGAATATAAAGACAAATCAAGGCTTCTGATTCGAATACGATCAGTAAACCGTCCCAAAGGGGTTAAGCTAGGATTCGAATATGATAATGTAGCCCCAAGTGGCTTTGGCATTGCGCCGATCAAGATGGTACCGACAGCTATGTTCTCTTTGGTTCGAATACGACCTATGTTTGAACAGGAAGCCCCCAAATGACCTTGAGAGTTTTTTAACGACTCGGATTCGAATACGATCAAAGTCGGACCCAAGAGGGGTTAAACTATGATTCGAATACGATCAAGAAGCCCCCAAATGGGTTTTGGCATTGCACCGATCAAGAGGGTACCGACAGCTATGTTCTCTTTGGTTCGAATACGACCTATGTTTGAACAGGAAGCCCCCAAATGACCTTGAGTCTTTACGGCTAGATTCGAATACGATCATAAGACAGACCAAAAGGGTTAAGCTAGATTCGAATACGATCAGCTCCCAAGTGATCTTTTGAAATTATGATGATGAAGACATATGATCTTTGAGGATGAAAAGGGCAGAGGTCCTGCTTTATTATTGACAATACATACATCGTCAAGATATGTACATCATGAGAGCCGGTGGCTCAAGTGTAGTAAGGCCGAAGATGAGCTATATTCCACGGTCGGCGGGTCTCCTCCTCTGACTTACATGAGTCTTTGTGCTCTCGAACATCGATAAGGTAGTATGACCCGTTGTTCAAATTCTTGCTGACCACAAAGGGCCCTTCCCAAGGTGGGGATAACTTGTGTGCATCAGTTTGATCCTGGATGAGCCGGAGCACCAAATCACCTTCTTGAAAGGTTCTGGACTTGACTCGACAACTGTGATAACGGCGCAGGTCCTGGTTGTAAATCGCCAAGCGGGCTGCTGCCAAGTCACGCTTCTCATCCAACAAGTCAAGTGCCTCCCGACGTGCTTGCTCATTATCAGCTTCCACGTAAGTCGCCACATGGGGTGAGTCATGACGGATGTCACTAGGAAGAACCGCCTCTGCTCCATAAACCATGAAAAAAGGGGTGTAACCCGTAGATCTGTTGGGGGTAGTATTGATGCTCCACAACACTGATGGTAACTCCTCCACCCAACAACCGGCGTTCGTTGCAAAGGAACTAGAAGCCGGGGTTTGATACCCTTCAAAATCTCTTGATTGGCTCTTTCTGCTTGACCATTACATTGGGGGTGAGCTACTGATGAGACATCAAGCCGGATATGCTCATGTTGACAGAACTCCTCCATAGCCTCCTTGGATAAGTCAGTGCCATTATCAGTTATGATACTATGGGGGAAGCCAAAACGGAAAATCACCTTTTTCATGAATTGAACCGCCGTTGCCGCGTCACACTTATTGACCGGCTCTGCTTCTACCCACTTTGTGAACTTATCCACTGCCACCAAAAGGTGGGTCTTTTTATCCTTGGATCTTTTGAAAGGCCCAACCATGTCAAGCCCCCACACAGCAAACGGCCAAGTAATTGGTATCATCCCCAATTCTTGAGTTGGCACGTGAGCTCGCCGTGAAAATTTCTGACACCCGTCACATTTACTGACCAGATCTTCTGCATTAGCGTGAGCCGTCAGCCAATAAAATCCATGAAGGAAAGCTTTGGCCACAAGGGGCTTTGAACCGGCATGATGGCCACAATCTCCTTCATGAATCTCAGGAAGAATCTCTTGACCTTCCTCAGGAGATACACAATGTTGAAATGCCCCAGTGACACTGCGATGATGCAACTCGCCATTAGCAATCTTCATTGACTTAGACCGCCGGGTTATCTATCTAGCCAAGGTTTCATCCTCAGGCAATTCTCCCCGGGTCATGTAAGCCAAATATGGCACTGTCCAATCTGGGATGACATGAAGTGCCGCCACCAACTATGCTTTCGGGTCAGGGACAACCAAGTCTTCCTCTGTAGGTTATTTAACAGAAGGATTATGCAGGACATCCAAAAAAGTGTTCGGAGGTACCGGTTTACGCTGAGATCTAAGCCGGCTTAAAGCATCAGCCGCCTCATTCTTCCTGCGATCGATGTGCTCCACTTGATAACCCTTGAAGTGTCCAGCAACAACATCAACTTCACGACAGTAAGCCGCCATAAGGGGATCCTTGGAATCCCACTTGCCTGAGACTTGTTGAGCTACCAAATCTGAGTCGCCGAAGCACCTTACCCAGCTTAAGATCATCTCGTTAGCCATCCGAAGACCATGGAGCAAGGCTTCATACTCAGCTGCATTGCTAGTACATGGAAACATCAACCGTAGCACATAACAAAATTTGTCACCTCGAGGTGAAGCCAAAACAACTCCAGCCCCCGAGCCTTCCAATTGCCTGGATCCGTCAAAGTGAATAGTCTAGTATGTGTTGTCCGACTTCTCTTCAGGCACCTGCAACTCTGTCCAATCGTTGATGAAGTCCACCAGTGCTTGAGACCTGATAGCGTGCGTGGTACATACTTTAAACCATGAGGCCCAAGCTCAATAGCCCACTTGGCGACTCGTCCCGTAGCCTCTCTGTTCTAGATGATATCCCCTAAAGGAGCAGAACTGACCACGGTGATGGGATGACTCAGAAAAATATTGCTTAAGCTTTCGGCTGGCCATGAACACCCCATAAACAAGCTTCTGCCAATGCAGATACCTCTGTTTAGACTCAATAAGCACATCACTAATGTAGTACACCGGCCGTTGAACCGGATATTCCTTACCAGTCTCCTTACGCTCCACCACAATGGCCACACGGACAGCACGTGCGTTAGTAGCCACATATAACAATAAGGGCTCCTTATCAATGGGGGCGGCAAGAATCGGCGTTCAGCCAGCTGTGTTTTCAAATCCTCAAAGGGAGCGTTAGCAGCATCACTCCAAACAAAGTCGTCTGTCTTCTTTGACATCTGATACATCGGTATGGCCTTCTCACCTAACCGGCTTAAAGCAGCAATGCGACCCGCCAAACACTGGACGTCATTAACACACTTGGGTTTGCCAAAGAGGTAATAGCCTTGATCTTCTCCGGGTTAGCCTCAATGCCTCTGTTAGAAACCAGAAATCCCAAGAGCTTGCCTGCTGGCACACCGAGGACACACTTCGCTGGGTTAAGCATCATATTGTAAACCTGGAGATTATCACAGGTCTCCCTTAGATCATCAATCAGGGTTTCCTTCTCTCTGGACTTCACCACAATATCATCCACATAAGCATGTACATTGCACCCAATCTGAGTATGAAGGCAATTCTGCACGCAGCGCTGATAAGTTGCCTGGGAACTCTTGATGCCAAAAGGAATAGAAACATAGCAGAAGGCTCCAAAGGGAGTAATGAAGGCTGTCTTCTCCTGGTCCTTCACTGCCATCTTGATCTGATAATATCCAGAATAAGCATCCAAAGAACTTAGACGCTCACATACTGCCATAGCATCAATGATTTGATCAATACAAGGGAGAGCAAAGGGATCAGCTGGACAAGCCTTGTTCAAGTCCGTGTAATCCACACACATACGCCAAGTGCCATTCTTCTTGAGCACTAGCACCGGGTTAGCCAACCACTCAGGATGAAATACCTCAATAATGAACCCGGCTGCCAAGAGCCGGGCCACTTCCTCACCAATGGCCTTGCGCCTCTCCTCATGAAACCGCCGAAGAAACTGCTTGACCGGCTTGAACTTAGGATCAAAATTGAGAGTGTGCTCAGCGAGTTCTCTCGGTACACCCGGCATGTCAGAAGGCTTCCATGCAAAGATGTCCCAGTTCTCACGGATGAACTCGATGAGCGCGCTTTCCTATTTGGGATCCAGATTAGCACTGATACTGAACTGTTTAGATGAATTGCCAGGAACAAAATCAACCATCTTGGTGTCATCAGCTGACTTAAACTTCATCTCCGGTTCATGCTTTGTGGTGGGCTTCTTCAAGGACGTCATGTCTGCCGGGTCGACATTGTCTTTAGAAAACTTTAACTCTTCTGCAGCACAGACCGACTCAGCATAAGCCGCGTCGCCTTCCTCGCACTCCAAAGCCACCTTTTGACTGCCATGAACCGTAACGGTCCCTTTATGACCCGACATCTTCAACTATAGATAAACATAACATGGCCACGCCATGAATTTGGCGTAAGCCGGTCGCCCAAACAGAGCATGATACGGGCTCCTGATCTTGACCACCTCAAAAGTTAACTTCTCAGCCCTGGAATCATATTCATCCCCAAAGGCTACCTCCAGCCCAATCTTGTCCACTAGGTACGCTGACTTACCAGGAACTACGCCATGGAAAACAGTATTGGACTGCTTAAGATTCTTATCCGTTAACCCCATACGACGGAATGTCTCATAATAAAGGATATTGATGTTGCTGCCTCCATCCATGAGCACCTTGGTAAACTTGTACCCCCCCAACTTGAGGCGCCACCACCAAAGCTAAATGACCCGGATTATCAACCCAAGGCGGGTGATCCGCCCGACTCCACATAATGGGCTGCTCGGACCATCACAAGTATTGGGGAACCGCTGGCTCAACGGCGTTCACTACCCTCTTGTGAAGCTTCTGGTCCCATTTGCACAAACTTGTGGTGAAGACATGATACTGCCCACTGTTCAATTGCTTTGGATGACTCTGATATCCAGATTGTTGTTGCTGCTGACGGTGAGTAGCCGGCTTCTCTTGAGTGCCGTGCTTCGGGCAAGGTTCATTTAACAACTGCTCAAGAGTGGGACCTGACCCGCCAGACCGAGGAGCTGGCCTCCCCTTATGCCGCTGATTGTTGCCCTGTGCATTGGTATTAGCCACAAACTCCAAGGTACCATCAGCCTTACATTTGTTATTGCCCGCTTGATACGCCGGGTTATGCTGCGAACCCTTCGCATTGCCATTCTTCTTTCCCTTCCCTACCTTCTCATCGTCAGACTCGGGATCCTTGGTACTATGAGAGTCATCATATTTGACTAGACCGCCATCAGCTGGCCCATGTCATTACACTCGCGCTTGAGCCACCCCAACTTCATTTTTAGAGGCTCAAAACGGCAATTTTTCTCCAACATTAAGACTGCAGAGCCGACGTCCATCTTATCGGATAAATGTATTAAAGCTTTCACCCGGCACACCCAATGGGTCATGGATTCGCCCTCCTCTTGCTTGCAGTTAGTCAAGTCCAAAATCGACATGGGTTGTTTGCATGTGTCCTTAAAGTGCTGGATAAACCGCTCCTTCAATTCTGCCCATGAACCGATGAAATTCGGTGGCAACGCCTTCAACCAGTTACAAGCCGTTCCATCCAGCATCATGGTGAAGCACTTGGCCATTGCAGCATCACTGACTTCCAGTAGCTCCATGGCCATCTTGTAACTCTCGATCCATGACCCAGGCTGTAAATCGGCCATGTAATTAGGCACCTTACAAGGCCCCTTGAAATCCTTAGGCAAACGCTCGTTATGTAGAGCCGACACCAAACAAGGTACATCCCTAGTCCTGGTGACCAAACCTGCCTCAATTGACGCTGTTGGATAAACCGATAGAGGCTGATAAGTCGCCTGCTGAGCTGCCATCTCTGCCACCTGTTGTGCCGCCAGCTGAGCTGCCTGCTCAATCTGCTGATGCACTCTGTCCTGATTACGCACATTAGGAACCCCACCCTGTGCCGGGTCGTACCCACGCGGCTAATCGCGGCACTGGGCATTGCTTGAAACGGCCGATGAGTCGTGCCTGCTATAACTCTTGCTCCGGCTTGGACGTGGGGTTGAATGAATCATGTCTCTACTGTAAGAGTATGCCTCCTGCTGTGCTAAAGCTGTCTGAAGAAGATCTCTGACCCTTCGTGTCTCAACCGTTGTCGGAGAGTCGCCATCGATTGGGAGAGCCGCCAATCGTGCTGCAGCAACAATCATGTTCTCCAGTGGATTAGCATAATGACCCGGTGGTACTGGTACATGCTGAGGCGGAGCGGTGTTTAAACGTGGGGGTTCCATCACCCGCTGCTGAGCCGGCGCTCCTTTCCCAGGCACTGCAGTCCGGTTTACCTCCGACGGGTTACTAGGCCTTGCACTAGGCGTGCAGAAAAGATTTCTAGATTCATACACCGTAGGCAGACGGGACTGGTGCCTTCTCCCCATGACCTCATTAGACGTGTTCTGATCCATCAAAAGCTGAAAATCCTGCACCTAAATCTGCTGGGCCCGAATATCTAGAGCCGCCCGTTCTGTAGTAATCCTGGCATCCTCCGCCGCCAGGTCTTCTTTAGCTTGTGTTATCTCCTCACGCAGCTGTGCTACCTCTGCGTCATGTTGAGCTTGATCCACCAGATTAACTACGACGGTTAACAGAGTCGTCAATTTATCTATCAGTGACATCAGAACTTGAGCCGGCGAGCGCGCAGGGCCTCCTGCCCCGGTGGCTGTCATCGCTGCTGATTCGGAAGTCATTGCTGTCGTAGTTGAAGAATTTAACGCAGGTTCGGTACCAGCCATGAAGATTCCACTCTGCTCGACGGCTCAAAGGGCTCCTAAATACTGTTGTCGTCGGAACAACCCCAAACCCGCCGTCTTGCAGCTGATACAACGAATCCGTCTCACCCATGGACGGCTCACCATCAGAGTAGATGGCCGTGTCACCACCGGACACAGATCCTTCAGAAAATTCCCCTCTATGGATGCATCCCATGAAGGCACGCTTCACGGCGGGCTGAGCCCGGGCGGGTCTCGCACGCTGAGCTGTCTCGATGATGTCGATGCAGATGTCTGGCTCAGGGACCGGCTCGCCGATCTTGCCGATGAAGACGTGGATTCCCCCGAAGGGGACACGATACCCGTACTCAATTGAACTGGCGTTGGGGCCCCAGCCTGCATCGTCGATGTAGATCTTGCTGCGATGACTTTTGGTCACACTACAAAAAAAAGACACATCCGTGACATTTTGGGCCGAACGAAAAAAATTTCTGTCATACTTATGACACTTCTATGACGATAATTGTGACAAAACCCGGTGTCATCATAGATCTGGTGGGCTCCTACTTCTATGACAAAAAATCATGACAGAAAATGGGCTTTTTGTCCTGGGCGGGCCGGAGACGCAGCTGCATGACATTCTTTGGGCCATCCATGATGGAAAAAACCGTGGTAGAAGCGAGGGCGAGGAAAATTTCGGGGAGTTCCCAGTTACGGTGGGTGGTCGGGGGCCGGGCGATGCACGTTTCTCTCATACACGTACGCGCGTGTGTGCGAGACGTTGGCTCTAATTGAACCCGAGCGAGGCGTTGGGCTCTATCTGAACCCGAGCGATTGCGCTGCACGCTACACGTTACTGAGCCCGAGCGATCAATCGATGGCTGTTAACTGAACCCGATCGAGCGATTCCTTCGCTACTGCTGCTAACTGAAGCCGAACGATGCTGCCTCTGGATGAACAGTGAGTGTTGCGAGGGGGGGATTGGATGAACAATGAGCAGTGGGGTTGGATGAATAGGACCCTGTGGCGTTGCCTCTGGATGACCAGGACCCCGATCGATCGAGCCGGTTGGGGCTGGATGAACAGGACCCCGCGGAGGGCTGGATGAACAGGACGACCCCTTGGAGGGCTGGATGAATAGTAGAAGATGGAGTGGTGGGTGAACAGTAGCCCGTGGAGGGGTGGTTGAACAGGAGCCCATGGAGAGGGGTGGTTGAACAGTAGCCGGTGGAGTAGCGCGCGGTGGAGGCTGGGTGAACAGGAGCCCGTGGATGAACAGTCGTAGGTGGAGGCTGGAGGAGGTCGATGGTGGATGAATAGTAGCCCGTGGAGGTTGGAGGAGGTCGGCGGTGGAGATGACCTGTATCCTGTGGAGTCCCGTTTTGCGATACGCCACACCCCTCCCGATGAACAAGACCCCTGTTTCGACCGTAGTGCTCCAACACAAGTCCGTTTCATCCGTTTTGTGGTACGCCACACCCCTCCCGATCAACAGGACCCATGTTTCGATCGTAGGAGGTCCGTTTCCTCCGTTTTGTGGCACGCCAGACCCCTTCAGATCCCGTTTCGAACGTGGCCGGTCGAACATAAGGCCGTTTCCTCCGTTCTGCGGTATGCCAGGCCTCGTTTCCATTGCCTGTTCCATCCAAGCCCTCCCGATGAACACGACGACGCATTCCGTTCCAACCCAACCGGTTGGCTCTGCCTTTATTGACATGTGGGTCCCTATTGTCATCTACGCACACCACATCCAACACTTGCCAAAACTTCGTCCACCGTTTTCTCACTGTTTCGCACACTCGACATTGTGTGGGCATTTTGACTGTGCATCGTATGAAGATGTGCTATGCATGAATGTTGATCAGCATGATGTTAACTGGCTGGTAGTTCCATTTTCGACCATGAATAAAACTTCCAACATGATGTTAACCCTGTTTGAAAAGGCCGTGTTAATATAAATTCTCTGCCTCTGAAAGTTGCAGTTTCTTATCTGAAACTGAACTTGCAGTTTCTTATCTGAAACTGAAACTTGCAGTTTCTTCTCTGAGAATCAGATTGTCTGCACTTTTATACTCTTATGAAACTAGATTTTTTAAGTGCTAAAAATAGATCTCTAGAATTCATAAAATACTTCATATGCTCAATACTGCAAATCTGAAATTCAACAGACATTCATATCTGAAAGTACTCTCAAAATACACAACACAAAACACAATTCACAACCTGCAAATACTGACAACCCTAAGCTCCTCCTGACAATTCACAATCTACCCGACTATTGGGCTGGGGGGGCAGTCCCCTCCTATTCCTTGGCGGCAGACAGCCGCCCCGCGAGACGATGTGAACGGCGAGGGAGAGGATGACGGGGAAGCGTCATCGGGCCAACTGCTTTTCTCCTCTTGCAATTGGGTTCGGTTAACGAAGACTCCACCGGCACGCTCTGGCAGGACACCCTCACAAACGGCACCCCATAGATGCTCGATCCTTCAATCTCCGGTGAATGCTCCATCTGGGATCGATACTCCCACCACCGCTCCCTCACGATCGGATTCGGTGAATCTGTTTGCTCCATGGCCCAGAGGAGCAGCTCTATGTACTCCCGCGCGACTCCCTCCGGGAGTATCGCCGCCTTTTTGCTTTGTTGCAGATATTTTCCCATGGATGTCGCCGTCGCTACTAGTTGGTCCTTGTTGTCAAACTTAGACTGTATCTCCAACATCCTAGCTAGCTTCACAGGGTCGCTGTCTGCGATCCTCATGTATCGGTTGTACTCCTGCATCGATCTACTTCTCCACAGCACCTTCACTCGCCGACGGTGGTTTTTGAATGGAAGAGGAGAGGAGCAGCGCTGGTTTTGGATTAGAATGGGAGAGGAGCGACGCTGGTTTTGGACTGAAACATGAGAGGAGGGCGGTGGTTTTGAAATGGACGAGGAGAGGAGCTGCGCTGGATTTAGATTGGAACATGAGAGGAGCGGCGGTGGTTTAAGAGGAGAAGAGCGGAAGAGCGGCGCTGGTCTTGGAAGTATTTTTTTTGTTGTTTTGCGTATTTTGGATCAAAGTTTGACCACGTACTATATTTGACAAGCAAAATGTGAATGCATGTCACAAAATATTGTATCGTTTGGTTCGTATCTGAATGTACTTTCAAATTATATTATTTTTGCAACGTATAACATATATTTTATGTGCGAAAATCCTTGTCAATTATGACCTAGAATAAAAGGGAGACTAGTTAATATGGGGTCGCTTTCTTAATTGAAGGGTAAATTGATTTTAATTTTGATCCAGTCATAGCGTGCCGACCCTCTCGTCCAATCCTAAATCGCCGCCACACGCTCCGCTCCCCCTTCTCCATTGCAAAACCACCTCCTCTCCTCTCCACTCCATTCCAAAACCATCGTCTCGCCTCTCCCTCTTCTGATCTTCTCCACCGCAAAACCACCTCCTCTCCTCTCCATCATCTCCATTCCAAAACCACCGTCTTGCCTCTCCCTCTTGTCTATTGCAAGACCACCGTCTCTCCTCCCATCTTCCAAAGCTAGCACCGGACCACTCAGAAGGACATCTATGGAGAGGATGCAACAGTGAATCAGGCAGATCGCCGGCGGCGACCAGGCAAAGTTAGCCAGGTTGAAGGAGATCCTTACTTGGTTTGACAATGAGTGGGAGATTTCGAGGACGGTGCGGGCTATGTGGCAATGTATGTGAAAGAGCGAGACGACGATGATGAGGGCGGTGATGTACATGTACTCCTCGGCGGTAGTCACGCTGCAGTCCTCCGAGTTCATCGAGTATCTCCTCTGGGTGATGGAGTAGACAGATTCACCCGAGGCGACAGTCAGGCAGAGGTGGTGGGCGTACAGGTCGAATATCGAGCACCCAGAGGATAACGAATCAATCGAGTATGGTGTGCCTTTCGTGAGGGTGCAGAGCCAGCCGGAGCCACAGGAGTATTCGTTCTCCCACCACCAGAGGAGGCCGGATGGCGCGACGTCGCTTCCCCTACGTTCTCCACGGTTCCCTCGACGCTCGCCTCGTTTCAATGGTGGCGGTAGGGTTTAAGCTAAGCTTCGCACTAACCTAATCTTCCACCTGCTCATGCTTACAATCAGTGTGACATCTAATGAAAATCATGCTTACAATCAGTCTCCGAATACTATGCCAATCACCCTAAAATAGTTCTGGACCTTTGGGTCAAAGTTGTGACACAATGTACAAATAAAGAAAAATAGATTGGTGCTTCTTTCAGAAAAGAGTACTCCCTAGAAAACTGCCAATATAAGCTACTAGTATTTGGTTAGAGGATTTGCTGCCAAGAAAGATCCGTCCACAGAGAGTGCCACACATCACACTGGTGGTGGTGCATGCCAATGCGTGCATGCAACATGGTTGGTGTCGGTAATTTTTACTTGGCACGCCTCACACTCTGCATATATGCCGGTTCCATACATACATTTGTGCAGTTCCACCAAAATGCACCTGAATAACCTTGTTTGCACAGATAATGAAAAAGTGTGATTACGTTATAGTGGAACTAGTTGATGAAACACACAAAATAAATAGAAGAAAATATTGTGATAGTATCATAGTATGCCATGCTGCGAGGGCGAGATGGGCCCTGCGACGCCTCATACGGTACGCCTCATACTGGAAATCATCCCAAGTCTCCCAGATACACCTTCTGCCAGTGATGAACATCAGTGTACAACGGTAGTACGAGGAGGCGCCTTGAGACATTCAAATCTCTATTTTTGTATAGATCAACTAAAATTAAGCACCCAAGTTTGCAAAAACGCTTAAACATTAACAATGGGACTAGTTGATGAAACATACATTAACAAAGAGAAGCACTTTCTTTATCTACATTGGAAATGAAATGATAGAGAGGACACTCGCTCTATTTTAACTGTATTATTACTTCATTTTATCAGTGACACTAGGGTCGAGCAGGTGGCAAACGAGGTGTACCGTGCATCGCAAGGATGGAGGCCGGGGGTGCTTAGACTAGGATGCTGAAGTTGGCTCTTTCAGTCGCCAACATGGATGATTCAATTAATGGGACCTTTTGGTGCAGTTCACCTAAAATGAAGCAATGTCTCATGAGCCAGCTTCTTCTTCATTTTTTTAAGAAAAAGGCTCCAGCCCCGGTTCCATTTCCATCAGAAAACGAAACCCACAAAGCTTCTTCTTCATCAGTTGCAATAAAATTGAGCAACATCAAGGTTGGTTGTGAAGCTCCTGGAATGTTCAACTATAATTTGGATATCATTTGTGCAGTTCACAAAGATCGAGCGTGAAATGTATATCTCTGTTTGCACAAAAAAGGTGGAAAGGAGGGTGACTAACAAGTGATGAAACATGCATCAAATGAAAAGAAGCATGTTCCTTATCTGAATGGCAATCCTACAAGGACAGTAGGAATTTCTAAAGAAGTGGCATTGTTAGATATCAGTGTGGGCATTAGGATTAACTATGACAACCATTAAATACGACATTACTTTGGGCACGGGAGAGTAGTCGGACCAGGACAGTTGCATTTCTAACGAAAAGAACCAACTTATCTTAATGGGAAATTTAGCAGGACATGTAAAAACGTGCCATTGATTCATATTACTGGAGGCATTACATTGAAAACAACATTGGTTTAACGTGTCCTTACTTTTAACAGTGCAACTGCTACATTTTACCAGTGGCATTACATAAGAGTGGCTCGGGGCAACAAACATCAGAACATGATATCTGGGTTGATCCCATTTTTGTTCGGCATAGCCACCTTATACTGTGTGAGGCTAGAAAATCTAGTGCTGGACTTACTCCGTTGACTTGTCCCCCAGTCCCCACTTTTTTTCTTTTTTCAGCCAATAGATCGGGTTTATATTGAGTTTGTACTGCGTTTCCCTTTTTTTCCTATTAGACCTAGAGACCAGTTGGATAGCCAGTCTCTGCTACTTTTCGCCCCCATTATTTCCTCTTTCGACCAAGTCCTAGATTGAGGTAACAAATCATCCCCCACCCCCACCCCTTTCTTCCTTGTTTGAACCAAGTAGTACTAGATTCGAGTGCATGAACTAGTTTTACCTCTTAAACGTAAAAAATTAGGTGGTTTTCGAACAACCGATCGATCCTATCTATGAGGGGGCCTGAGAAATAGTAAAAGATACAAATGTAGCGATGTCAGGAGATCGGGAAGTAGAGCAAGGCCGGTTTCGAAGGAAGTTATACCTCATGGTCGCCGGGATCTCGCTAGGTGGGCGGCGGGAGGCCGGATCTGCCCACACTATGGCAGCGAGGAAGAAGGGGTCGGAGGCCCTCCCTCGCCAGCGGTGCTTGGGAGAGAACGGCAAGGCAGGCTGATCGGGACGCGCCAGCAGTGGGTAAGAGCAGTCGCCGAGGACGACTGCGTGAACATTGCACCTTCTCACCTTCCCCGGCGGAGAGGATCCGACTGGATCTATGACCAGCGGTGAGCAGAGAGATAGAGAGAGATAGAGGGTGCCCACCACTGTCGTGTTTAGATCTGGAGAAGACGAGACAGTGTGAAGAGAGCAACACTACCAAGCAAGCGCGGAGGCTCCTACCTGTAGAGTGGATTACTAGTTTTCTTTTGTCTACCGGAGCCGGCTTGACCTCGTCAATGACTGTCGAGAAGTCTTCATGCACGTGGCCCGGAGGCGCAGTTGTCGTCATTTTGATCTGAAGCACCGGATTATAACATATAACACGAAAAAATGCCACATGACAAGAAATCATAACCTAACTACCCAAAGGAGACAACATGAATCCCGACGGACAAACTAGATGAGGAACAAAGCTCGAATTAAAGATAAATTCCTAGAAAAGGGGTCCGTCGATAGATGTCCTAATTAACATAGCCGGCTTGACCTAGGTGGCAGCCGAGTAGTCTTCGTGCATGTGCCACCAATGACTAGCCCAACTCAGTTGTCGCTGTTTAACCCTCGCAGTGATCCGAAGCACATGACACCTAATTTTGCGAGATGACAAGAAACCTTTTTTAGTTTTCTCATCACAACTATAGCCATGTACAACACAGCCTGCACGATATGTAGACGATAGCCAATCTAGGCGTGTCTGCTGGAGTCTGGTCACATGCATGGACGAACTCATCTTCCATGTCTTGCAAGGACCGTCCAGGCACCAACATAGTACAACACTTGTCTAGTACTATCAATCGTCTCCCTCTTCTATTAAGTCACCCGAATTGCGGGGCTGGGAAGTGTTCCTATGGTCGGTTCTCAATTGCGGTCCCACATGTGTGTGCAAACGCAATATGACACACATTCCATTCGGAGAGCAGCTGATAGACCGACCGATCGTCTGGGGTGCGACGCGAACGCGACGGGCATGCTGTATACTCCGTACATGTGAACCACCGTTTTCTAGAGGCTTTGCTCCATGGCGCAATCCATGGATACAAAATTAGTATACTGTACTATTTAAAAGTCGAGGGCGGGGCTCCTGTGCAGTAGGCGGGGCAGTTCCGCCTAGTCGGTTCGACAGAGACGTGAGAAGATGAGGGAGTAGGCTGCTGCAAACGTAGGGCTGTGTGATTTGACAGCGAGTTACCGCTGGGCAGGTGGGGCCCCATGATTTGACTTGCCATTATCATTTTAACTATGGCGCTACGACTGGCGTGAGTCTGCCGATTCCTAACCACCTCCATACAGGTGCCTCTCCCAATGCTCCACCATGTAGTAGAGGTTGGCTCTTGCATGAGAGCCCACTTCTCCACTTTTTCCTTGCCTCTCTTTCCTTCACATATGCAAAAATGCCATGTAAAGCGCAATATTGTACTTACTTGCTCCTACAGGTGCTAAGCTTGCCACATAGGCATAAAGTCCGATGTGGCAAGTTTGGTGACCCAAGGAAGAAACGGTGCTAAGCGCGTGTACCTAGGTGAAAAGAAAATTTTGAGTCTATAGCTAATTAAATGAAGCAAACTTAGCAACAAAAAACTACTAATAAGCACCTATGCATTGGGGACTTGATTGCTAAGCCATTTAATGCCCTTAGCGCCTCATCTAAGCACCATTTCATTGGAAGAGGTCACTCCTTGGCAAATGCAATAAATACTACTACGAAGAAAGAGATAGAGAGAAGTAAAAAAATACACTTATAGCCAACCTTATAGCTAACCTTGTTGTAGTATGAGTGACTAAGTGATGACTATGTATGACATGCCAACATCAGATAGCCTAACGCGCTGTGTTAAATCTCCAAGGGCGCGACCGCACGAGCGACGTGATGGTCGTGGTAGGCGTGACCATGATACGGGCTGCTGGCTGCCCTTGGATCTGATATCAAACGGTCGCATGCTAAGTTGCTGAAAATTTGCAGAATAACCCTCCAGGATAGGATATTCACCCATAGGTCTAGAATCACGCCATGCAACCGTTCGATCTCAGATCCAAGGGCTCTCGGAAACCCGTATCATGGGAGAATGGAAAGCCATTACCCTGCCGTTCGCACGCTGGCAGTTCGCTCCTACTTGTCCCCGCACGTCCTTTAATATTACGGTGGTTCGCTCCTAGTCGTCCCGTCCTTTCACATTACGATAGTTTCACTAATCCTAACCCTCCTCCCAAATCCATGGCATCCCATATCTCCATGATCAGTGGTGAGTACAAGGTTAGAACCATCACCGATGATGAGTTCGGCGTCATCTACACCCGTTCTTTCGTGATGGTGAAAGGATGCCTTTCTCGCTTCAGACGCATGTTCGAAAACTCACATGATGAGTGGGTCGCTGGGCTAGATGTTGAGTACACCACAGTCCTGGGACGAGAGAAGGATCTAAAGGATGAAGAGAGGAAGAAGCCCGCCGTGATCCAGGTTTGCGTGCATGACTTATGATTGGTCTACCACATATGCCATGCCGATGTTGAATGCCTGGATTTTAAGAACTTCCTTGAGAGCAACCTAGTCAAATTCATTACTTTAGACTTTACGAACGACAAAGAAGTCATGGGTCGGATATGCCTCATTGTAGGCAACCCCTTCGACCTCCAGAAGAATCGGCTGCTGCCCTCTGGCCAGCCTTCAATGCTAACCCTCGCAGGAGCCATGGTTCATCCTTCATACGGTAAACTAGAGAAACCTAAATACACGTTTCATCGTTATGCATGGCAGCGGAATGTACTAGATATAGACCACATCCACTACGCTGCAATGGATGGCTACCTTTGTTTCAATATCTATAAGGGTTGGATGAAGAGCAAGAGCCAAATGTGCGGTTCAAGCAAAGAAGTATCGACCAAGAGGAAGAGGGACAAGGACGAAGTCGAGGACGTGGACGAGGACTCCGAGTAAGGTGGCAGTGTCGTTGCTCATGGTGATTCTAATGCAGTGTCTACCGGATTAGTTGCATAGTTTAATTTCCGGTGTGCTTAGTTTAATTTGAGGGGTGTGTTGTGCCGAGCCCCCAGCAGAACTATGTTATGTTTCCTCTCGTTACTTTAACTCTTCAGTATGTACATACCAGTATTTCTTACATTTCATCTTTTAGTTGGTATAGTACTACCACTCGTTTCTTCATATTATATACATACAATATATCAATAGATTTTTAGCAAGCAAAGATGTAAGCACATAGAAGGCACATGGAGACACAAGCGAACAAAAAGGCAAGCGAAAGAGAGAGGAGGAGATTGGGAAAGAGAGGGCGAATAAAACGACAAGGGTGAAGTGGGGGAGAGGAAAACGAGAGGCAAATGTCAAATAATGTAAATGTGAGGGAGATGGGTTTGTGATGAGTACTTGGTATGTCTTGACTTGAGCGAAGACCTCCCCGGCAACGGCGCCAGAAATCTTTCTTGCTCGTCTTGAGCTAGCGTTGGTTTTCCCCGAAGAGGAGAGGGTGATGCAACAAGTGTAGCGTAAGTATTTCCCTCAGTTTTTGAGAACCAAGGTATCAATCCAGTAGGAGCTTCTCAAAAGTCCCACGCACCTACACAAACAAACTGAGAACTCGCAACCAACGCAATAAAGGGGTTGTCAATCCCTTCACGGCCACTTGCGAAAGTGAGATCTGATAGAGATAGTATGATAAGATAAATATATTTTTGGTATTTTATGATATAGATGCAAGAAAGTAAATATGCAAATGAAAGTAGATTGAAAGCAAATATGATAAGAGATAGACCCGGGGGCCATAGGTTTCACTAGAGGATTCTCTCGAGAGCATAAGTATTACGGTGGGTGAACAAATTACTGTCAAGCAATTGATAGAAAAGCGAATAATTATGACGTTATCTAGGCACGATCATGTATATAGGCATCACATCCATAACAAGTACACCAACTCCTGCCTGCATCTACTACTATTACTCCACACATCGACCGCTATCCAGCATATGCATCTAGAGTATTAAGTTCATAAGAACGGAGTAACGCATTAAGCAAGATGATATGATGTAGAGGGATAAACTCATGCAATATGATATAAACCCCATCTTGTTATCCTCGATGGCTACAATACAATATGTGTCTTGCAACCCTTTCTGTCACTGGGTAAGAACACCGCAAGATTGAACCCAAAGCTAAGCGCTTCTCCCATGGCAAGAAAGATCAATCTATTAGGCCAAACCAAACCGATAATTCGAAGAGACTTGCAAAGATAAATCAATCATACATAAAAGAATTCAGAGAAGAGTCAATTAATAACCATAGATAAATCTGATCATAAACTCACAATTCATCGGATCTTGACAAACACACCGCAAAAAGAGATTACATCGAATAGATCTCCACAAGAGAGGGGGAGAACATTGTATTGAGATCCAAAAAGAGAGAAGAAGCCATCTAGCTAATAACTATGGACCCGTAGGTCTGTGGTAAACTACTCACAACTCATAGGAGGGGCAAGGATGTTGATGTAGAGGCCCTCCATGGTCGATTCCCCCTCCGGGAGAGTGCCGGCGAAGGCTCCAAGATGGGATCTCGCGGATACAGAAGGTTACTGTGGTGGAAATTGTGTTTCGTGGTGCCCCTGGATGTTTTCGAGGTCCGTAGGTATATATAGGAAGAAGAAGTACGTCGGTGGACGCCCGAGGGGCCCACGGGACAGGGGGCGCGCCTTCCTATCTCGTGGGGCCCTCGGAGCTTTCTTGACATGCACTCCAGGCTCTCCGGATCAGATTTGTTCCAAAAGTAACGCTCCCGAAGGTTTCATTCCGTTTGGACTCCGTTTGATATTCCTTTTCTTCGAAATACTGAAATAGGCAAAAAACAACAATATGGACTGGGCCTCCGGTTAGTAGGTTAGTCCCAAAAATGATATAAATATGTAGAATAAAGCCCATAAGCATCCAAAACAGGTAATATACTAGCATGGAACAATCAAAAATTATAGATACGTTGGAGACATATCAACTCCCGCCTCTTCAACCCACGCCTTGTTAGCCCGAAATATTTAAGATATATCTTTGTCTCGTTGTGCTCCGACAACTCACTCCATCTCAACCCGCGCCTTGCTATTCCGGAATTACAACGCGTGCGAAAGCTCCCACCTACTGTGAAATCCCGACACGCAAAATGCCCGTGGTACCCCTGAACCGAAAGAACCGCCTCAAATCGGTGGGGGTACTTTCGTAACTTACCCCATATTTCGGACAAGCGCGTCTACCCCACTCCCATCCCATCCGCCCACCCATTCGTACACCGAGGCCGCGAAAATCCGCGACGAAGCCCCACACCCTCCTCCATCCACCACCCAGCCGGAGCCTCTTCCCCGACGATGTCGTCCACAACAACACCTCGACGTCCCTCATCCACCATACCGGATGAGGATCGTCGTCGACCTCGTCATCCCGCCGGTTCAGCCACCCCGTCCTCCACCTCCAAGGAGCTACCCCGACGTTCCCCTCGTCTTTCGCGACACCTCCATTCCCACACCGCCATCTTCACCTGCACCACCGGAAGAGCATCATCATCACGGTTTCCTCGGATGAAGCTACGGCCTAATCGGCGCCACCAAAGAGGTTGTACACTAATCGCCGCATTTTCTTCTTGATTTGATCTCACGGTGCTGCCGGCACTCAGTCCCAAGCCGACACGGCGCGGCTACATCCACATCGGCGTCGCCGGCCACTTCCTCCACGGCACCGCTCCCTCGTCGGCGATGTCCACATCAGTAGGAGCTGCTGCTGCTTTAGCTCTCGCTCGTGCTGCTGCTCTGCTCATGCTCTCGGTCCCCTGCTTGGTTTGCTCTTGCTATTGCTCTTTCTCACGCTGCTGCTCTCGCTCTTGCTTTTGCTTGCGATGCTGCTCTGATTTAGCTACACTTCAGTCGACTGAATCGACTTTTGGGTCAGTCGATTTTTAGGGGGTGGGGGGCTCGCCGGGGAGAAGGAAGAACGAGCCGCAACAATGAGGGGGGCTCACTAGAGA
>NC_041391.1:133776373-133820054 GCF_002162155.2 Triticum dicoccoides
CACCGGCCACGGGCGGCGGGGGGCTGCTGTTTGGCCGGTGGTGGCTGGCGGCTCAGGGGCGTGGAGGTTGAAGATGAACTGCATGCCCTTGATTTCGTATCCAACGGCTGCAAAATCGACTGACCAGAGATGAAAAAGTCAGTCGACTGACGTGTAGCCTCAGCTTGCTAGTCCATTCAGTTTCGACAGTAAATTCAGTTTCGACAGCAAAATTCAGTTTTGACAGTTAAATTCAGTTTTGACGGTTAAATTCAGTTTCGTCAGTTAAGTTCAGAGATGAGCGGCTGATGTATTTTACATCTAGCACTTTGTGGTTATGTATTTTACGTCATGTATTGGAGATGCTATTAGAATTCCACTCAGGTTAACGTTGTCTCTCTTGTCCTGCTTCAGCCTCGGTGTCGTACAACTCACCTGGAGCTGCTCCAACGACGAAACCCTCCATCACAGCGGAGCAGTACCTCGGGCTCCATCTCCAGATGCCTAAGATCTTCTTCCCCTCCTCCGACAACCAAGTCAGCCAGAGCATCCTCACCGGCCAACCCAATCACGCTGAGATCGACATGGCTTCGCCAAAGAGGTTGTACACTTGTTGCATCTCCTTTTTACTCTACAAGTTATATATATTATCCACTGAGCACACATAGTAACGGGAAATACAATTATTTTATCCTACTATATGACAAGCAGTGAGGTACCAGGCAACTTAGCTATCCGCGATGGACTCTCTTGGACGCCATCATTATTTATCTCTGCTCGTTTGAGCTGTGCATTTGTCGATGGCCCTGGGAGTTGAGCTAGTAGGATAGTGGCCTGGGTCCAAAGTAATAGAAGTAGCACAAAAACATTTTTTAGTGTAGGCTTTTCCTTGCTCAAGCCTGCCTACTAGAATCGCGAGTGCTTGAAAGAAAAAGTGAATGAAAAACATAGGAATTGGAAAGTTTCCTATGGTACTACTATTCAAGAATTTAGTTCAAAAGAATGGAGCAAAGGAAAACTGTAGGGTTTGTTCCTTTAGTGTCTCCTTGAAAGAAAACACATAGGAATTTTAATTTTCACTTGTCCTTCTTTTCAAATTTCTATTCATCAAGCACAAGACTAAATAGTAGTATGATAGCATTATAACCGTACATTTTCTTGTGGTTTGACTTAATCTCACCATACTTTTTTCCATCATGTGATCTTCCAAATGTTGTGAATCAAACACCCAGATTGGCAGAAATCCTGTGTTTTTAAATTCTCTGTTTTGCACGTGCTTTCCTATCCTATTCTTGTCTATTTCTTATCCCTGCATTGTTAGAATCCTCAAATTCAAACAAGCCCTTACTCAATTACTTCTGTTACAGATATGTGTCAAAGAAAACCTTGTGTGGTTTGTCCTGCTCCTGCGGCACTGTGTTCCACCCCAGCTCAGCTGCTCCAACGACGGAAGGGTTCACCACAGCAGGGTTTCGCTCTCCAGACTGTCTTTCGCTGCGTCAGATCTTCTTCCCTGCCACCGGCAGCCACGACAACTGCATTACCATCTTCAACTGAGTAGATGACCTTGAGCACTACACGGGTCCGCAAGAGAGGTCACACTCTTCCGTGTCTGCTTACGTTTTGCATCGCTTATTATGATGACATGCTACATTATCGTCATGTTCACCTATTAGACTCTGAGTCAGGTCCAAACTAATGCTGAAACTTGAGTTTTTAAATGGTTGTGGGGTACATATTGGGGCAGAAATCAGAACTGTCTATCTACTATCTGGTTAATTTTGGGTATCTACTATGAGTTTCATGTTGGGTGCAAACAAACATTAAAGGAGCCATTATCTGTATTTTTTTTAACTAAAGCTATTATCTGCCTGCTATCATTGGTTTTGGGTCTATCCACAGTTTGCTACCATCACTCTGGATTTGTGCATGCACTCCTTACATAATCTCACTATGTTTTATTCCTATGCATGCCAGTTATTGTACACAATGGAACTGATCATGTAGAACAAAAGAGACGAGCCTTGCGTGGCAATAAAATTTCATGCAGACATCGCTCCATGGTGGGCGCAAAGGCAGCCCCCCTCCACCCATTTCGGATCGTAATCAAGAGGAAGATAACTGTTCTGAGGGGGATTCAGAAGGAGAAGACCACTCCTATTTACCCCATGAGGTCTTCACTTTGACTTGGCATGCTGATGTTGATAATATCATGCATATGGTGCCTTGCATTGCTTACTGTATACATTAAAGATGTCATCTGCTTAGTTTAGACATGCTTTGTGTCAATGCCATCTGTTTAGTTTCTTTATCGTATATGTGAATCATGCAATGCCATCTTGTTTAGCCAGGCATCATATATGAGAATTTTGCAATGCCACCCTGGTTAGCCAATCATCTTATATGTGAATTATATCATGCCATCATTTTTTTATTACGTGTTAAATTTGTCAACAATTTTAGTACATTCAATTACTCTTCCTGTGCATCAGCCATTTGGCACGGTCATGGAAAAATCTAGAGCGGAAACAAGGTCGTCAGAGCAGACAATGCTATCTGACGAAGCGCATGTCTTGCTGGTTACCGATAGCTCCTCAGGGGAGGATTCAGAGATAGATGACCAGTCATATCCCCCCCCCCCGAGGTGCATGCTCTAACTTGGTAGGGTTATGTTGCTCATATCGTGCGTATGGTATCTTGCATTGCTATATCATTTGCTTAGTTTAGACATGCTTTGTGTGAGTGCCACCTGTTTAGTGTCTAATTACCATATATGTGAATTATGCAATCTCATCTTGTTGCAACACATTATATATGTGAATTATGCAATGTTATCTTGTTGCAAGGCATTATGTATGTGAATTATGCAATGCCATGCTGTTTAGGCAAGCGTCATATATGTGAATTATATCATGCCGTCCTTTTTTGCATTTCTCATTGCTTTTGTCGACAATGTTTGTATATTCAACTGCTCTTCCTGTGCATCAGCCATTTGAATTGGTGATGGAGAAATCTGGAGTGAAAACAAGGTCTTCCGAGCAGACAATACTACCTGCTGAAGCAGATATCTTGCTGGTTACAGATAGCTCTTCAGAGGAGGATTTAGAGGCAGATGACCAGTCCTATTATCCCCCTGAGGTGTATGCTCAAACTTGGCAGGGTTATATTACTCATATCATGCATATGTTGTATTGAAATGCTTAGTTTTTACATCATATACACAATATTGAATGCCATCTCTTTAGTTGACACATCATATATGCGATTGCCCTCTGCTCACTTCCTTAGTATATAAATCATATATTTGAATTATGTCATGCCATGATGTTTACATAGACAACATGTGAGGGAGTCCCGGACAAGGGGGTGTCCGGATAGCCGAACTATCATCATCGGCCGGACTCCAAGACTATGAAGATAAAAGATTGAAGACTTCGTCCCGTGTCCGGATGGGACTTTCCTTGGCGTGGAAGGCAAGCTTGGTGATACGGATATGTAGATCTCCTACCATTATAACCGACTCTGTGTAACCCTAGCCCTCTCCGGTGTCTATATAAACCGGATGGCTTTAGTCCGTAGGACGAACAACAATCATACCATAGGCTAGCTTCTAGGGTTTAGCCTCCTTGATCTCGTGGTAGATCTACTCTTGTAACCCACATCATCAATATTAATCAAGCAGGACGTAGGGTTTTACCTCCATCAAGAGGGCCCGAACCTGGGTAAAAACATCGTGTCCCTTGTCTCCTGTTACCATCCGCCTAGACACACAGGTCGGGACCCCCTACCCGAGATCCGCCGATTTTGACACCGACATTGGTGCTTTCATTGAGAGTTCCTCTGTGTCATCACCGATAGGCTCGATGGCTTCTTCGATCATCAACAACCATGCAGTCCAGGGTGAGACCTTCCTCCCCGGAAAGATCTTTGTATTCGACGGCTTCGCACTGCGGGCCAATTCGCTTGGCCAGATGGAGCAGATCGAAGGCTACGCCCCTGGCCGTCAGGTCAGATTTGGAAGTTTGAACTTCACGGCTGACATCCGCCGGGACTTGATCCTCGATGGATTCGAGCCACAGCCGAGCGTGCCGTACTGTCACGATGGGCATGATTTAGCTCTGCAGCCGGACAGTACCCTGGAGGCCGCACTCGAGCCCGCTCCGATCTTCGATTCGGAGGCGGCTGCGCAGACCAATGATGGATGGCTAGACACCACCTCAGGGGCTGCAACCTCTACGGCGATAGAGCCGAACACCGATCTTGTCCCCCATGAAGCTCGTGACTCCGAGGTGCCGGACTCCTCGCCGGACTCCGAACCTCCCGCGCCCCCTCCGGTCGAACCCGATGGGGCGCCGATCATGGAGTTCACCGCGGCGGACATCTTTCAACACTCACCTTTTGGCAACATCTTGAGTTTGCTAAAGTACCTCTCGTTATCAGGAGAGCCCTGGCCGGACTGCGGTCAGGACGGTTGGGATGCGGACGACGAAGAAATTCAAAGCCCACCCACCACCCACTTGATAGCCACTGTCGACGATCTAACCTACATGCTGGACTACGACTCCGAGGACATCGACGGTATGGACGACGATGCCGGAGACGACCAAGAACCATCGCCCACCGGGCACTGGAAAGCCACCTCTTCATATGACATATACATGGTGGATATCCCAAAGGATGGGAATGGCGAAGGAACAGCGGAGGATGACCCCTCCAAGAAACAGCCTAAGCGCCGGCGTCAGTGGCGGCGCTCTAAATCCCACCACAACAAGAATGAAGATTCCGGCACTAGAGATAATAACACCCCAGATAGTGCCGAAGACAACCCACTCCAGCAAGATTCAGCACAGGAGGACTGAGATACCAGCCCTCATGAGAGAGCGACAGAAGAAGAGGTAGAGGACTACATGCCTCCCTCCGGAGACGAGGCAAGCCTCGACGATGACGAATTCGTCGTGCCTGAGGATCTCGTCGAACAAGAGCGTTTCAAACGCAGGCTTATGGCCACGGCAAACAGCCTCAAGAAAAAGCAGCATCAGCTTAGAGCTAGTCAAGATCTGCTAGCCGACAGATGGACTGAAGTCCTCGCGGCCGAAGAGCATGAGCTCGAACGCCCCTCCAAAAGCTACCCTAAACGTAAGCTGCTCCCCCGATTAGAGGAGGAGGCATATGAACCCGCTTCACCAGGAGACAATACGGCTGACCGACCACCCCGTGGTCGCGACAGAGAGGCCTGTAGGCCCTTCACTAGACCCGTACCCCGGCGTCGCTCAAAAAGCACAAGGCCACAGGGGAACGCTCCGGACTTGCGGGACATATTGGAGGATAAGGCAAGACAATCAAGATCGATCTACGGATTGCGTGGGCGCCCCATCACACATGACGACGGCCATTGCGCCAGACTCAATAAGTCCGGCCGGGCCGAACAAAATAGACAAAGTTCTCTTGAGCTCCGTCGTGATATTGCCCAGTACAGAGGCGCCGCACACCCATTGTGCTTCACAGATGAGGTAATGGATCATCAAATCCCCGAAGGGTTTAAACCCGTCAATATTGAATCTTATGATGGCACAACAGACCCCGCGGTCTGGATCGAGGACTATCTCCTCCACATCAACATGGCCCGCGGTGACGATCTCCACGCCATCAAATATCTCCCACTCAAACTTAAAGGACCAGCCCGGCACTGGCTTAACAGCTTGCCAGCAGAGTCAATCGGGAGTTGGGAGGACCTGGAAGCCGCATTCCTCGATAACTTCCAAGGCACGTATGTGCGACCACCAGATGCAGATGACCTAAGCCACATAATTCAGCAGCCAGACGAATCGGCCAGACAATTTTGGACACGGTTCTTAACCAAGAAAAATCAAATCATCGACTGTCCGGATGCCGAGGCCCTCGCGGCCTTCAAGCATAACATCCGCGACGAGTGGCTTGCCCGGCACCTGGGATAGGAAAAGCCAAAATCTATGGCAGCCCTTACATCACTCATGACCCGCTTCTGTGTGGGTGAGGACAGTTGGCTAGCATGCAGCAACAACCTCAGCAAAAATTCTGGCAGTCCGGATATCAAGGACCGTAGTGGCAGGTCGCGTCACAACAAAAACAAACGCCGCATTAACAGCGATAACAGTGAGGATACGGCAGTCAATGCCGGATTCAGAGGCTCTAAACCCGGTCAACGGAAAAAGCCATTCAAAAGAACTACTCAGGGTCCGTCCAATTTGGACCGAATTCTTGACCGCTTGTGCCAGATACATGGCACCCCTGAAAAGCCGGCTAACCACACCAATAGGGACTGTTGGGTGTTCAAGCAGGCAGGCAAGTTAATTGCCGAAAACAGCGACAAGGGGCTGCATAGCGATGACGAGGAAGAGACCCGATCGCCGAACAATAGAGGACAGAAGGGTTTCCCCCCACAGGTGCGGACGGTGAACATGATATACGCAACACACATACCCAAAAGGGAGTGGAAGCGCGCACTCAGGGATGTATACGCGATGGAGCCAGTTGCCCCGAAGTTCAACCCATGGTCCTCCTACCCGATCACTTTCGACCGAAGGGACCACCCCACCAGCATTCGTCACGGCGGATTCGCCGCGTTGGTTTTAGACCCAATCGTCGATGGATTTCACCTCACCAGAGTCCTGATGGACGGCGGCAGCAACCTGAACCTACTTTATCAGGACACAGTGCGCAAAATGGCATAGACCCCTCGAGGATTAAACCTACCAAGACGACCTTTAAAGGCATCATACCAGGTGTAGAAGCCAATTGTACAGGCTCAGTTACACTGGAAGTGGTCTTCGGATCCCCGGATAACTTCCGAAGCGAGGAGTTAATCTTCGACATAGTCCCGTTCTGCAGCGGCTATCATGCCTTGCTCGGACGTACCGTGTTCGCAAAGTTCAACGCGGTGCCGCACTACGCATACCTCAAGCTCAAGATGCCAGGCCCTCGAGGAGTCATCATGGTCAACGGAAACACTAAACGCTCCCTCCGAACAGAGGAACATACAGCGGCTCTCGCGGCAGAAGTACAAAGCAGCCTTTTAAGGCAATTCTCGAGTCCGGCCGCCAAGCGGCCGGACACAGCTAAGCGTGCCCGGAGTAACCTACAACACGACCACCTGGCACGTTCCGAGCACGCGTAGCAGTGCGGCCCCAACCCCAGCCCCTGTAAAACATCAAGACAGACCCTTCATGTACTCCATTACGCTCTGAAGATACCATGGGCATGGGGCAAGGGGCGCGACCACGATAGGCCCAGACTGCGGCTCAACCACACCAGGGGCTCTTAAGTGTGTCGTTCTTTCTCTTTTCCTTTCATTTTTTACCCACAGGACTCCGTTTGTCAGAGGCCCTGTCCGGCAGCAGACATGCCGAACTCACGATGCAACAGCCAGGGAAGGAGAAAGGCTACAACGAATATCCAGGTGGTCTCCATTATGAGCATTAAATCTGTTTTATGCATTATTCCGTAGCCTACCCCTGGAGGGGGACATGTTTAAACAGTCCCATCCCTTGCTTACCGCACCATTTGTATCGTTCTGCACTTACAACAGTTTTTATTGAATAAAGCAATGCATCACCTTTTTGCTTCCAATTGCATTCCTTTCTTATACATATGTTCATCTATGACATGTTGCATCCGTACGTTTTGGTACGGCTAAATACACCAGGGGCTTATGTTTCCCGCATTATGGTGTGATAAGTCCGAACACTTTCACAAGTGCGGCACCCCGAACTTATAGCATTATATGCATCGGCTCCGAATCATGTTCTTGGGTCAATAGTTGGGTTTGCCCGTCTCCCATGTTTTGGTACCTTACGTTCCATTTTATCGGCTAAGGTAGCACTGGGAGAACCACTGCGATTGCGCCCCAGTTGAGCTGGGTTAACGCCTCAGTGGAGAAAGCTAAAACTGACCATCATGATGAGGCGAGAGCTGGTCGCTGTTCGAGAGGTTCTTTGCGAGTCCCTAAAGACTTATGCCGCTTCGAGCGAGGAGCCGGATTCTGTCCGGCCAAGGCGTGGATAGCGCCCCAAATTCGGCCTTCCAAATACTAGGGGCTTCGCAGAAATTTAAAATTATAGAATTCTATGGCTAAGTGAGAGTGTTCAAGCATTATAAGTACGGTTGCCTTGTTTGTTGTGTTGAGCGCCTCCCTCGATGGACCCAAATATGGGAACAAGAGTGCCCAAATTTATCCCGAACACCCCAGCACTCGTGGCATGGGGGCTGAAGCCGACGACTTGCCATCTCTCAGATTTGATAAATAGCTGCACAGAAGGTAATATTTTAAATTAACAAGTGTTGCTTCACGCATATGAACTTAGTTTTCAGCGCACAGGATAACAAAATGCGAGTCTACTCAAATATTTCTTCTTTGGAGCACTCACCCGCAATAATGCGGGCGCCCTCCAGCACACTCCTATAATACATCTCGGGCGTGCGCTGCTCCTTGCCCTCTGGTGGGGGTCCGTCACAAGCTTCTGGGCATCCATCTTGCCCCAGTGCACCTTTGCGCGGGCAAGGGCCCGACGGGCACCCTCAATACAGGCGGAGTGCTTGATAACTTCAACCCACGGGCACGCATCCACCAGCCACCGCACCAGGCCAAAGTAGCTCCGAGGCATAGCCTCCTTAGGCCACAGCCGAACTATGAGGCCCTTCATGGCCTGTTCGGCCGCCTTGTGGAGATCGACCAGCTGCTTCAGCTGGTTGCTACGGGGCACCGGATGTCTGGCCTCAGCATACTGAGACCAGAAGACCTTCTCCGTTGAGCTCCCCTCCTCGGCCCGGTAGAATGCGGCAGCATCGGACACGCTGCGGGGAAGATCTGCGAACGCTCCTGGAGAGCTCCGAACTCGGGTAAGCGATAGGTAATTAACACTCACATGCTCACTTTGCATGAAAAATGCCTTATCCGCTGCTATTTTCTTCACCGCCTCTATCTCCTGGAGGGCCTTGTAGGCTTCGGCCTTAGCGGCTTTGGCACTTCAAGAGCCGTTGCAAGCTCAGACTCTCGAGTCTTCGAGTCACACTCCTGGCTCTCATGTTTCTTCACGAGAACCTGGAGCTCTTGCTGTACCTCCGCCACCCGCGCCTCCTGTTTCTCTCGCTTGGTGCGCTCCGCAGCCGCATTACGTTCGGCCGCGGCCACCGCTTCTTTCAGGGTCGCCACCTCGTTAGTGGCCCCTGCAATACCCACGTTATCCTCGTTATTCTTTTTGCAACAAAAATCCTTTTCTGTAAGGTGCAATTTTAATATGGTGTTACTCACCTTCCTTGACCTCGAGCTGCTTCTTGGCACGGCCGAGCTCGTTCTCGGACCGCTCGAGGTCCTTCTTCAAAGTATCGACCTCCGCAGTCAGTGCGACAGAGGTCAACAGTGCAGCCTGCAATCCCATATTGACATATTTTTAACTCCTGCGTATATCTTATTGGATCCTCAGTCCGGCTTTTCTTTCTGAACACCGAACCGAGCATCAGGGGCTACTGTCTATGCGGTACTATTTTACATATATCAAAATTCTTACCTCAAAGCCTGTTAGAAGGCTGCTGCAGGCTTCGGTCAGCCCGCTCTTGGCGAGCTGAACTTTCTGAATCACCGCACTCATAACAGTGCGGTGTTCCTCTTCAATGGAGGCGCCGTTGAGAGCCTCCAGCAATCTATCCGGCGCCTCCGGTTGGACGGAAGCTGCCGGCGTCACGGTCTTGCCCTTGTTGCGAAGGGGTCACCCGCCGGACTCCGGAGCCACTAGGGGCTCCGGCGCCGAGTCTGGTGCAAAGTCCGGGAGGTTGTCCTGCGACACCTCCGGGGCCTTCTCCTCCTGGTGGGTCCCTTCCCGGCATCCCACCTCAGCATCATCCGCGTCACTAGGGGAGGAGGCAGTCGGAAGGGAATCCATATCCGACGCACCTAAGGACCCGCTCGACGAAGCGGGGAGATCATCCTTGGACGGACTGCAGGGTTGTATGCGGCATTAGAAAGACACTGTGTGGCAAAAAAGAAAACCATAAAGTTACTCAGGAGCCCGGATACTTACGATCTCGCCAGGGGCTTGGTCCTTGGAGGCCAGTCCTCGTCGTCATCACTGACGTCGGCAGAGTAGTCTGGGGGAAGGGTTTTTTCCCTTCTTGGACCCTTCGGCCTCCCCCGTAGGGGAAGCCTTCCTTTTCTTCCCTCCCCCCGCTGGGGGAGAGGCTTTCTTCTTCTCCTCCTCGCCTTGGTGGGAGGAGTCGGCCTCGGAGTCATCATCCGATAACACCTGAAAACGGGAACTCTTTCGAGTACCCGTGGCCTGCTTCTTGGCCTTTTTCTCTGGCACCACGTGGGGTGCCGGAGCCAGCAGCCCCGTTAGACGGGCGTCCACTGGGTCCTCTGGCAATGGGGCCGGACATATAGTCTGTTCGGCCTTCGCCAACCAGTCCTGTCAAAGGAAAGCGGGAGTTTAGATCCCACATAGAGTCAAACTATGGCAAACAAGCATTCTGTAAAGGATGAAATCACTTACCGCGTCAGCTGGACGCTGCGAGCTGAATCCGCGATCTTCGGTAGCGGATGCGGGAGCCTCGACGCCTTTGAACAGCACCTTCCATACCTCTTCGTACGTATTGTCGAAGAGCCCGCTCAGGGTCTGGTGCTGCGTCGGATCAAACTCCCACATGTTGAAGCCCCGTCGTTGGCACGGGAGGATCCGGCGGATGAGCATGACCTGGACTACGTTGACGAGCTTGAGCTTCTTGTCCACCAGCTTCTGGACACAGGCTTGGAGTCCGGTCAGCTCCTTTGAATCACCCCAGATCCGGCCACTCTCTTTCCAAGAGGTGAGCCGTGTGGGGATGCCAGATCTGAATTCGAGGGCCGCTGCCCATTCAGGGTCACATGGCTCGGTGATGTAGAACCACCCCGATTGCCATCCCTTGATGGTTTCCACGAAAGTACCCTTAAGCCAAGTAACGTGGGACATCCTGCCCACCATGGCGCCTCCACACTCCGCTTGGCTGCCCTTCACAACCTTCGGCTTAACACTGAAGGTCTCGAGCCACAAGCCAAAGTGGGGCTGGATGCAGAGGAAGGCCTCACACACGACGATGAATGCCGAGATGTTGAGGATGAAATTCGGGGCCAGATCATGGAAATCTAGGCCTTAGTAGAACATGAGCCCCCGGACAAAGGGGTGAAGTGGGAAGCCCAGTCCGCGGAGGAAATGGGGAAGAAATACTACCCTCTCATGGGGCCTAGGGGTGGGGATGAGCTCTCCCTCGTCGGGGAGCCGATGCACGATGTCGCTGGACAAGTATCCGGCGTTGCGCAGCTTCTGGATCTGCCCCTCCGTGATGGAGGAGGCCATCCATTTGCCTCCTGCTCCGGACATGATCGGAGAAGGTTGAGGTGGGATGTGCGGGCTTGGGCGCTGGAGCTCGGGTTCGCAGAGATGGATAAGCTAAGGAGGAAGAAGGTGCAGGGAAAAGGGTTGGATCTTTATCCCCTTATATGGGCGGACAAAAACATGTGTCCCCACCAGCCTGGTAGAACTCGCTTATCCCCCAAGCGCCGCGATTGATGGCGCGGTTGGGTTACCCACGTCCGTATTGATGGGAATCCCGGAATAAGGGGAACAAGATCTCTGCTTCGACAAGACGTGCCAAGGAAACCGCTTTGCTAAACGCGCTGAGGTAGAACAATAAAGACAATTTAAGTAAAGGCTTGGTGACGGTGTGACGTCATGCCATCAAATACGTCAACAGATTGAACTTGTGTAAATATTATTCTCTCTATGGTGGTATGTGGAAATTATTTTGCAGAGCTGGACACTATCCTGGTGTTCACAATCTTCTATAAATCATTCAGAGGAGGAACCCGCCTTGCAATGCCGAAGACAATATGCGCACCGGACTCGTCGTCATTGAAGCCTGGTTCAGGGGCTACTGAGGGAGTCCCGTACTAGGGGGTGTCCGGATAGCCGAACTATCATCATCGGCCGGACTCCAAGACTATGAAGATACAAGATTGAAGGCTTCGTCCCGTGTCTGGATGGGACTTTCCTTGGCGTGGAAGGCAAGCTTGGTGATACGGATATGTAGATCTCCTACCATTATAACCGACTCTGTGTAACCCTAGCCCTCTCCGGTGTCTATATAAACAGGATGGCTTTAGTCCGTAGGACGAACAACAATCATACCATAGGCTAGCTTCTAGGGTTTAGCCTCCTTGATCTCGTGGTAGATCTACTCTTGTAATCCACATCATCAATATTAATCAAGCAGGACGTAGGGTTTTACCTCCATCAAGAGGGCCCGAACCTAGGTAAAAACATCGTGTCCCTCGTCTTCTATTACCATCCGCCTAGATGCACAGGTCGGGACCCCCTACCCGAGATCCGCCGGTTTTGACACCGACAGCATGTATCTGAATTATGGCATGCCAACCCATTTTCTAAAGACATAATATAGTTATATCATCTCATCCTGTTTACATAGTTATCATATTTTAAATTATGTCATTCTATCCGTGAATTATATCATGCCATCATGTTTCCATCGACGGCATGTTTGTGATTTATGGCATGCCAACCACTTTAATAGACACATCGTATAGTTATATCATGTCATCCTGTTTACATAGTCATCATATTTTGAAGTATGTCATTCTATCCTGTTTAGTTAGCCATCATACATGTGAAATTGTGTCATGCTATCCCGTTTAATTAGCAATCATATATGTGAAATTATGTCCTGCTATTCTGTTTGGTTAGACAACATAAATGTGAATTATTTCATGCCCTGTTTTCTTCCCTACTATCCATTGCACCTGTCTATCTTACAATGTCTGTACATTCAATTACTTTTCTTGTTTATCAGCCATTTCAATTGGAGAGAGTGATGGCAGTATCTGTGGGAGTAAAAACACGGTCTTCAGAAAAGATCGTGCTACCTGCCGATGCAGATAGAACCATGGTTGTACTTGCCCAAGAACCAACCCCACCACACATAACCCAGACTCATGCAGATTGTACCCCTACCCAGTTGAACAGAGAACCAGCTACACCCCTTCTAATCCCAACCCCAGCAGATAGTAACCCTGTTCCCGTTGACACATCACCGTCTCCACCACAGAGCACCCAAACACGAGCAGTTATTAAGGTAACTGCAGTGCCCAAAGCACGAGGATCACCACTGCGAACCCCAAGTCAACGCTTAAAGCAGCAGAAGAATTGATCTCAGGTCAGGTTCCATAGCTATGGTTCATACTACTTTGCTCTTGCATCACTGTATTTACTCATACCAACTAATTTCAAATTTGAAGGATGCAATTGAAACTCCAATGGCGCAACAGGTATGTTTTAAACCTGTTTCTTTAACGTGTTTGGCTGTTTGCTGTTGTAACTTGCTCTATGTTGATTTTAGTTTCAATTGAACAAATAGTTATATTCTCATGCCATGCACATTACAAGCGTTGTTATTGCTGTGCAGTTTCCCACACTTATATTCTGTCTATGCTGCTTTGTCTTAAATAGATATGATTCAAACTGTATATATCTTGATTTGGCAACATAAACTAGAATGATATAGACCATACAGTGACCATACTACCTAGATATATGTTTGTTTCATGCTGTTATCCTGTCCACCTTACTACTGAACTGGTTTACCAAAATGAGTTTCATATACTACATTGTAAACCTGTGATGTGTTTGTTTGTTTCTCTTTTAGAATGCGGATAAAATATTGGAGAAGAGTACCCCGTTATGTAATGGTAAAGGAAGTAATGTAGATAAGGTTCAAGATAGTGAGACAACCCTGTTGGCCTCCAAGAAAGCTGATAAAAACTATATTAAATACACTGAGACAACCCCAAAGTCCTATCTTGATGTAGAGTTCGAGTTACTGGCTACTACTGCTGGCACCAGCTCTCCGAACTCGTTGCCTGAATCAGTTCGGCTTCTTGAGTCTCAACTTCAAGTTGAAAGACATCGATCAGATGTTATGCGATAGGAAGCCAAAGGACTGAGGAAGTCCCTGCAGAATTCAAATGCATACTTTCTGGTGCAACAGCAAGTGCTGGAGGACTTAAGCGCCAAACAAGAGAAAGTTAATAAGCTTGCTAAGCATATTGCCAGCATTATGGGTACCCAGGATATTGTTTCTTGAGCTCTTCTGAAGTGGTTTCAGTTCTGGACTTGTTTTGCTGCGGCGTTTATATGCTGTTGTGTTCCCTATATTTGCACTGGTGGCAAACTTTGATGCCTAGTGGATGTAATATGTGTAATAGCCATGATAGCCTAGCGTAAGTTGCTTGCTTATTTATTTCCTAATTGTCTTGTTTATTTGTTTGCTTGTAGTCGGTGCAGTTCTTTTTCCACGGTTTGCTAGTGGCCGCAATAAGCTATTTTTTAAAACTAGGCCACAATAACCATGGGCTACATATTTACTGTAGTTACCATTTCCCTCTACGGGCCGTAGAAACAATGGGCCTTCTACGTGTCGTAGAAACAATGGGCCTTATACGGGTCGTAGACACAATGGGCCTTCTACGGGTCGTATCATCAATGGGCCTTATGCGGGCCGTATGATCGGTTGGCCAAACATGGGCCAATAACATACCACATTATGGTCGTAAACGGGCTAGAGTTGGAATCTTATGTTCATGGGCCGACCATAACGGGCCGTCGTTAATTGGTCGTATTTGATGATGCTATGAAAACGGCCCAACATATTAACGGGCCACAAACGGGCCAACTGTAACCTCGGGCTGAATTTAGCCCACAAGCAGAAAATGACAGTAACAGGCCGTAAGTAAATGAATGCTGGAAATGAGCCTAAGAATAAATGGGCTCTAAGAAGGCCGAAAGATAACATGGGCTGGAAACGGCCCAACGGAATAACAGGTCGTTAATGGATATAAAGAGATACACTGTTCATTACGGGCCAGTTTCACCACGGGCCGTTAATGGGTATAAAGTGATACACTGTTCATTGCGGGCCAGTTTCACCAGGGCTGTTAATGGGCCAAGAGTTACAAAGGGCCTCGTATGGGCCGAAAGACGTCATGGGCCATACATGGGCCATAAGTGAAAATGGGCTGGAATCATATTGGATGGCCCAGATGACGCTACTGGGCCTAATTCGGATAGGGCGTAACGGGCCTTGGTTAGCGGGCTGTAAATGGGCTATATGCAAACAGGCCGTTAACATGCTTTCCATGGGCCAGCCCACCACCTTTTGACCAAGTCAAATGGGCCGGCCTTTTCACAGGAATGGGCCTCTGTTGGGCCGTGCCACATGTCGACGTATCATAGGCGCCTTCTGTCCAATGAGTGGATGACATCTGTCCCAACGATGAGCTGACACGTGTTTCCTCCAGCCAATGATGATTTTACACGTGGAAAATCCCCATTGGTCCGGGCTGTTAATGGGTTATTGGATCCAAAATCTGACCCGATAGCTTAACGGTATTCTGTTACGGTGGATGCCACATGTCGGTCACCCTTGACGAAAGCACTTCTGTGACGCGCGATTTATTGTCATGGAAGTGGACACTTACGTGATGATAATTTTGGTAATGTCATGGAACACTTCTACGATAGCACAGGTATGACTATCTTGATTCTGTCATAAAATCGTCATGGATGTACATGCATGATAGAAAATGCGACCTACTGTGACAAACACGTATCATCATGGAAGTGTATTTTTTTGCAGTGTCATCCGACCTACAGCGTATCCTTTGAGCCCTTCGAAGATGCCCTTCAAGAAATCAAATCCACTGTGCGCTAGCCCCATGGTGGGCGCCAACTGTCGTGGAATTGTCACGTCAGATGTCCTAACGAAAGGACTTAGTCGTGGAGCCATCGCAACTAGGAAGCTTAAAGGGGTTAAACGGGACAAAGGACACGAGGTTTATACTGGTTCGGCCCCTTATGGTGAAGGTAAAAGCCTACGATCCAGTTTTGAGTGGGATTTCTTATGTCTTGATAACCAAGGAACGAATTCGCTCGACCTAGTTCTCGATCTGATGTTATTTTCCCTGAACCGCCGCCGAGTCTTCCCTTTATATACAGAGGTTGACGCCTAGTGGCTCACAGAGTCCCGGCCGGTTCATAAACAGTGTCCGACTCGGTCTCTCTCTATTCCTATCTTACAATACAAGTTACATATATATGGCGGTTTATCTCTACATGCCTTAAGTCACCTCTGGGCCTTGGGCCTTTAACTGAACCGCCATCTTCAAGTGTCTTCAGTGGGCTTCACTTTAGGTGTGACCCGGCCCCTCCTGGGCGGGTCATACCTAATAGTTATATCCCCAACAATATCAATCTTGGAACCACTTCCAACACACATCGTCACTTCACTCTCAACTAGTCTCTGTTTATTCTGTAACTCCTGTTCTGAGTTACTAATCTTAGCAACCGAGCAAGTATCAAATACTCAGGGGCTACTATTAATACTAGTAAGGTACACATCAATAACCTGTATATCAAATATACCCTTGTTCACTTTGCTATCCTTCTTTCCACGAAATATTCAGGGCATTTCCACTTCCAGTGACCATTTCCTTTGCAGTAGAAGCACTCAGTTTCAGGCTTCGGTCCAGCTTTGGGCTTCTTCACGGGAGTGACAACTTGCTTGCCATTCTAAGTTCCCTTTCTTTCCCTTTGCCCTTTTCTTGAAACTAGTGGTCTTATCAATCATCAACACTTGATGTTGTTTTCTTGATTTCTACCTTCGTTGATTTCAGCATCACGAAGAGCTCGGGAATCGTTTTCTTCACCTGTTGCATACTATAGTTCATCACGAAGTTCTAGTAACTTAGTGATGGTGACTAGAGAACTCTGTCAATCACTGTCTTATCTAGAAGATTAACTCCCGCTTGATTCAAGCGATTGTAGTACCCAGACAATCTGAGCACATGCTCACTGCTTGAGCTATTCTCCTCCATCTTTTAGCTATAGAACTTGTTGGAGACTTCATATCTCTCAACTCAGGTATTTGTTTGAAATATTAATTTCAACTCCTGGAACATCTCATATGGTCCATGATGTTCAAAACATCTTTGAAGTCCCGATTCTAAGCCGTTAAGCATGGTGCATTAAACTATCAAGTAGTCATCATATTGAGCTAGCCAAACGTTCATAACGTCTGCATCTTCTCCTGCAATAGGTCTGTCACCTAGCGGTGCATCAAGGACATAATTCTTCTATCCAGCAATGAGGATAAACCTCGGATCACGGACCCAATCCGCATCATTGCTACTATCATCTTTCAACTTAGTTTTCTCTAGGAACATATCAAAAATAAAATAGGGGAGCTAACCGCGAGCTATTGATATACAACATTGATATGCTAATACTACCAGGACTAAGTTCATGGTAAATTAAAGCTCAATTAATCATACTCCCTCCATTCCTTTATGTAAGGTGTATTATTTTTGGCACGGTGACCAAGGCACAAAATTATAGACATGTTAGGACGAAATTACCCTTGGAAAATTTATTTGTTAGTGGCAAGTAAATCAGTTAGTCGAGGAAAGTATGAGATACATGCAATCGACAAAGAGATAGTTTCCTTCTTTTGCTACAATGATAGATACAGACAATCAAGAGAGAGATACTTTCCTTTTTTCTAGAGGGCTAGCAAGGGAATTATGAGGAATTAGAAGAAATGCACCTTACATTCTCGAATTTTATCAAAAAAACAAATACACCTTATATAAAGGAATGGAGGGAGTATTACTTAAGAACTCTCACTTAGATAGACATCCCTCTAATCATCTAAGTGATCACGTGATCCATATCAACTAAACCATGTACGATCATCACATGAGATGGAGTAGTTTTCAATGGTGAACATCACTATGTTGATCATATCTTCTATATGATTCACGCTCGACCTTTCGATCTCCAATGTTCCGAGGCCATATCTGCATATGCTAGGCTCGTCAAGTTTAACCCGAGTATTCTGCGCGTGCAAAACTGGCTTGCACCCGTTGTATGTGAACGTAGAGCTTATCACACCCGATCATCACGTGGTGTCTCAGCACGAAGAACTGTCGCAACAGTGTATACTCAGGGAGAACACTGTACCTTGAAATTTAGTGAGAGATCATCTTATAATGCTACCGTCGAACTAAGCAAAATAATATACATAAAGGATAAACATCACATGCAATTAATATAAGTGATATGATATGGCCATCATCATCTTGTGCCTTTGATCTCCACCTCCAAAGCACCGTCGTGATCACCATCGTCACCGGCGCGACATCTTGATCTCCATCGTAGCATCATTGTCGTCTCACCAACTATTGTTTCTACGACTATTGCTACCGCTTAGTGATAAAGGAAAAACAATTACAGGGTGATTGCATTGCATACAATAAAGCGACAACTATATGGCTCCTGCCAGTTGCCGATAACTCTGTTACAAAACATGATCATCTCATACAATAAAATTTAGCATCATGTCTTGACCATATCACATCACAACATGCCCTGTAAAAACAAGTTAGATGTCCTCTACTTTGTTGTTGCAAGTTTTACGTAGCTGCTACAGGCTGAGCAAGAACCGTTCTTACCTACGCATCAAAACCACAACGATTTTTTGTCAAGTATGTGTTGTTTTAACCTTCACAAGGACCGGGCATAGCCACACTCGATTCGACTAAAGTTGGAGAAACTGGCACCCGCCAGCCACCTGTGTGCGAAGCACATCGGTAGAACCAGTCTCGCGTAAGTGTACGCATAATGTCGGTCCGGACCGCTTCATCCAACAATACCGCTGAATCAAAGTAGGACATGCTGGTAAGCAGTATGACTAGTATCGCCCACAACTCACTTGTGTTCTACTCGTGCATATAACATCTACGCATAAACCTGTCTCGGATGCCACTGTTGGGATGCATGGTAATTTCAAAAATTTCCCTATGTACACGCAAGATCATGGTGATGCATAGCAATGAGAGGGAAGAGTGTTGTCCACGTACCCTCGTAGACTGAAAGCGGAAGCGTTATGACAACGCGGTTGATGTAGTCGTACGTCTTCACGATCGACCGATCCTAGTACCGAACGTACGACACCTCCGTGATCTACACACGTTCAGCTCGATGACGTCCCATGAACTCCGATCCAGCAAAGTGTCGAGGAAGAGTTTCGTCAGCACGATGGTGTGATGACGGTGATGATGAAGCTATCAACGCAGGGCTTTGTCTAAGCACCGCAACGATATGACTGAGGTGGATTATGGTGGAGGGGGGCACCACACACGGCTAAGAGATCAATGATCAACTTGTCTATCTATGGGGTGCCCCCTGGCCACGTATATAAAGGAGGGAGGGAGGAGGAGGCCGGCCCTCATAGGGCACGCCCAAGTGTGGAGTCCTACTAGGGCTCCCTAGTCCTAGTAGAATTCCACATCCCACATGGAATAGGAAAAAGGGAAGGGAGAAGGAAAAGGAAGGAAGGGGGCGCCTGACGAGGACATGTATTAGGGGTAGGGTAACAGGCCTGACCTAAAGACCCTACCCATGGACACCGTACACTTTGTACTGGGCCCCTAGGGCAGATCGCCGTTCATATGTACCACAACTTGGAAGTCACTCGGACGGCAACGACCACTCGGAGCACGACACTCCACTCGACGAGCTCATTCCACTCGGCCGTATAACTCACTCGGATATGCGAAGACCAATAGTCAGCATGACAGTTTTGTAGTGGCCAGGTATTATGGCATTCATGCCCCACTTTGTAACATAGGAGGTGAGGGGGTGGCGCACTCTATATAAGCCACCCCCACCACTAGACTTGGGGCTTTTTTTCTTCCATCTCTCTCTCTCTCTCTTTCACCATTAGTCTCAGGACTACGGGGATCCGTTCTCCTTTCATTGTAATCTCCGGATACATACTAAGATAAAACAAAGCCTCTCCGGAGCACGAGACGTAGGGTTGTTATCTCCACTGTGAGAGGCACAAACTCGCTAAAACCACCGTGTCACCCATATGCATCTCGATAGATCATGCTTCTCTACCCAACCCCCTTTCTATTGTCAGAATCGTTACCACGACAGTTGACGCCCACCGTGGTGAAGGAAATATGCCCTGGAGGCAATAATAAAGTTATTATTTATTTCCTTATTTCATGATAAATGTTTATTATTCATGCTAGAATTGTATTAACCGGAAACATGATACATGTGTGAATACATAGACAAACCGAGTGTCACTAGTATGCCTCTACTTGACTAGCTCGTTAATCAAAGATGGTTATGCTTCCTGACCATAGACATGTGTTGTCATTTGATTAACGGGATCACATCATTAGGAGAATGATGTGATTGACTTGACCCATTCCGTTAGCTTAGCACTTGATCGTTTAGTATATTGCTATTGCTTTCTTCATGACTTATACATGTTCCTATGACTATGAGATTATGCAACTCCCATTTATCGGAGGAACACTTTGTATGCTACCAAAGGTCACAACGTAACTGGGTGATTATAAAGGAGCTCTACAGGTGTCTCCGAAGGTACATGTTCGGTTGGCGTATTTCGAGATTAGGATTTGTCACTCCGATTGTCGGAGAGGTATCTCTGGGCCCTCTTGGTAATACACATCACTTAAGCCTTGCAAGCATTGCAACTAATGAGTTAGTTGCAGGATGATGTATTACGAAACGAGTAAAGAGACTTGCCGGTAACGAGATTGAACTAGGTATTGAGATACCGACGATCGAATCTCGGGCAAGTAACATACCGATGACAAAGGGAACAACGTATGTGTTGGGGAACGTAGCAGAAATTCAAAATTTTCCTACGTGTCACCAAGATCTATCTATGGAGAAACCAGCTACGAGTAGAAGGAGAGTGCATCTACATACCCTTGTAGATCGCTAAGCGGAAGCGTTCAAGTGAACGGGGTTGATGGAGTCGTACTCGTCGTGATTCAAATCACCAATGATCAAGTGCCGAACGCACGGCACCTCCGCGTTCAACACACGTACAGCCCGGTGACGTCTTCCACGCCTTGATCCAGCAAGGAGAGAGGGAGAGGTTGAGGAAGACTCCATCCAACAGCAGCACGACGGCGTGGTGGTGATGGAGGAGCGTGGCAATCCAGCAGGGCTTCGCCAAGCACCACGGGAGAGGAAGAGGAGGGAGAGGGGCAGGGCTGCACCAACGAGAGATTGAATCGCGTGTTATGGGCAGCCCTATGCCTCACTATTTATAAGGGGAGAGGGGGCTGCGCCCCCCTCTAGGGTTTACCACCCCCAAGGGGTGCGGCCAGCCCTAGATGGCAAAGGGGCGGCGGCCAGGAGGGGGAGAGAGGGGAGGCGCCCACTAGGTGGGCCTTAAGGCCCATCTGGACTAGGGTTTGCCCCCTCCCACTCTCCCTTGCGCCTTGGCCCCCTTGTGGGGGGCGCACCAGCCCTCCTAGGGGCTGGTCCCCTCCCACACTTGGCCCACGCAACCTTCTGGGGCAGGTGGCCCCACTTGGTGGACCCCCGGGACCCTCCCGGTGGTCCCGGTACATTACCGATATCGCCCGAAACTTTTCCGGTGACCAAAACAGGACTTCCCATATATAAATCTTTACCTCCGGACCATTCCGGAACTCCTCGTGATGTCCGGGATCTCATCCGGGACTCCGAACAACATTCGGTAACCACATACAAGCTTCCTTTATAACCCTAGCGTCATCGAACCTTAAGTGTGTAGACCCTACGGGTTCGGGAGACATGCAGACATGACCGAGACGTTCTCCGGTCAATAACCAACAGCGGGATCTGGATACCCATGTTGGCTCCCACATGTTCCACGATGATCTCATCGGATGAACCACGATGTCAAGGACTCAATCGATCCCGTATACAATTCCCTTTGTCTATCGGTATGTTACTTGCCCGAGATTCGATCGTCGGTATCCAATACCTTGTTCAATCTCGTTACCGGCAAGTCACTTTACTCGTTCCATAACACATCATCCCGTGATCAACTCCTTGGTCACATTGCGCATATGATGATGTCCTACCGAGTGGGCCCAGAGATACCTCTCCGTTTACACGGAGTGACAAATCCCAGTCTCGATCCGCATAAAACAATAGATACTTTCGGAGATACCTGTAGTGCACCTTTATAGTCACCCAGTTACGTTGTGACGTTTGATACACCCAAAGCACTCCTACGGTATCCAGGAGTTACACGCTCTCATGGTCAAAGGAAGAGATACTTGACATTGGCAAAGCTCTAGCAAACGAACTACACGATCTTTGTGCTATGCTTAGGATTGGGTCTTGTCCATCACATCATTCTCCTAATGATGTGATCCCGTTATCAACGACATCCAATGTCCATAGCCAGGAAAACATGACTATCTGTTGATCACAACGAGCTAGTCAACTAGAGGCTCACTAGGGACATATTGTGGTCTATGTATTCACACGTGTATTACGATTTCCGGATAATACAGTTATAGCATGAATAAAAGACTATTATCATGAACAGAGAAATATAATAATAACACTTTTATTATTGCCTCTAGGTCATATTTCCAATAGTCTCCCACTTGCACTAGAGTCAATAATCTAGTTCACATCGCCATGTGATCAACACTCACAGGTCACATCGCCATGTGACTAATACCCAAGAGTTTACTAGAGTCAGTAGTCTAGTTCACATCACTATGTGATTAACACTCAATGAGTTTTATGTTTGATCATGTTGCTTGTGAGAGAGGTTTTAGTCAACGGGTCTGAACCTTTTAGATCCGTGTGTGCTTTACAAATCTCTATGTCATCTCCTAGATGCAGCTACCACGCTCTATTTGGAGCTATTCCAAATAACTGTTCTACTTGGAGCTATTCTAAATTGTTGCTCCATTATATGTATCCGGTCTCTCTACTCAGAGCTATCCGGATAGGTGTTTAGCTTGTATCGATGTAACCCTTTACGACGAACTCTTTTACCACCTCCATAACCGAGAAAATTCCTTAGTCCACTAGTTACTAAGGATAACTTTGACCGCTGTCTGTGATCCATTCTTGGATCACTCTTGTACCCCTTGACTAACTCATGGCAATGCACACTTCAGGTGCGGTACACAGCATAGCATACTGTAGAGCCTATGTCTTAAGCATAGGAGACGACCTTCGTCCTTTCTCTCTATTCTGCCATGGTCGAGCTTTAAGTCTTCACTTCGTACCTTACAACTAAGGCAAGAACTTCTTCTTTGACTGATCTATCTTGAATACCTTCAAGATCATGTCAAGGTATGTGCTCATTTGAAAGTACCATTAAGCGTTTTGATCCATCCTCATAGATCTTGATGCTCAATGTTCAAGTAGCTTAATCCAGGTTTTCTATTGAAAAACTCCTTTCAAATAACCCTATATGCTTTCTAGAAATTCTACATCATTTCTGATCATCAATATGTCAACAACATATGCTCATCAGAAATTCTATAGTGCTCCCACTCACTTCTTTGGAAATACAAGTTTCTCATAAACTTTGTATACACCAAAATCTTTGATCATCTCATCAAAGCGCACATTCCAACTCCGAGATGCTTACTCCAGTCCTTAGAAGGATTGATGGAGCTAGCTTACCTTTTAGCATCCTTAGGATCGACAAAATCTTTCTGATTGTATCACATACAACCTTTCCTTACGAAAGTTGGCAAGGAAACTCGTTTTGACATCCATCTGCCAGATTTCATAAATGCGGCTTATGCTAACATGATTTCGACGAACTTAAGCATCGCTACGAATGAGAAAATCTCATCGTAGTCAACTCTTTGAACTTGTGAAAAACTCTTCGCCACAAGTCGAGCTTCATAGACGGTGACATTACCGTCCACGTCCGTCTTCTTCTTAAAGATCCATTTATCTTAATGGCTTGCCGATCATTGGGCAAGTCCACCAAAGTCCATGCTTTGTTCTGATACATGGATCCTATCTCGGATTTCATGGTTTCTTAACCATTTGTCGGAATTTGGGCCCACCATCGCTTCTCCATAGCTCGTAGGTTCATTGTTGTCTAGCAACATGACCTTCAAGACATGATTACTGTACCACTCTGAAGTAGTACGTATCCTTGTCAGCCTACGAGGTACGGTAGTGACTTGATTCGAAACTTCATGATCACTATCATAAGCTTCTACTTCAATTGGTGTAGGTGCCACAGGAACAACTTCTTGTGCCCTGCTACATACTTGTTGAAGTGACGGTTCAATAACCTCATCAAGTCTCCACCATCCTCCCACTCAATTCTTTCGAGAGAAACTTTTCCTCGAGAAAGGACCCGATTCAAGAAACAATCCATATTGCTTTCGGATCTGAATTAGGAGGTATACCCAACTGTTTTGGGTTTCCTATGAAGATGCATTTTATCCGCTTTGGGTTCGAGCTTATCAACCTGAAACTTTTTCATATAAGCGTCGCAGCCCCAGACTTTTAAGAAACGACAACTTAGGTTTCTCTAAACCATAATTCATACGGTGTCATCTCAACGGAATTACGTGGTACCCTATTAAAGTGAGTGCGGATGTCTCTAATGCCTAACCCATGAACGATAGTGGTAATTCGATAAGAGACATCATGGTACGCACCATATCCAATAGGGTGCAACTATGATGTTCGGACACACCATCACACTATGGTGTTCCAGGCGGTATTAATTGCGAAACAATTTCCACAATGTCTTAATTGTGTGCCAAAACTCGTAACTCAGATATTCATCTCTATGATCATATCATAGACATTTTATCCTCTTGTCACAATGATCTTCTAACTTCACACTGAAATTACTTGAACCTTTCAATAATTCAGACTCGTGATTCATCAAGTAAATATACTCAACATCTACTCAAATCATCTGTGAAGTAAGAACATAACGATATTCACTGCATGCCTCAGCACTTATTGGACTGCACACATCAAAATGTGTTAGTTCCAACAAGTTGCTATCTTGTTCCATCTTATTGAAACCGAGGCTTTTCAGTCATCTTGCCTATGTGGTATGATTTGCATATCTCAAGTGATTCAAAATCAAGTGAGTCCGAACGGTCCATTTGCATGGAGTTTCTTCATGCATATATACCAATAGACATGGTTCGCATGTCTCAAACTTTTCAAAAATGAGTGAGTCCAAAGATCCATCAACATGGAGCTTCTTCATGCGTTTTATACCATTATGACTTACATGGCAGTGCCACAAGTAAGTGGTACTATCATTACTATCTTATATCTTTTGGCATGAAAATGTGTATCACTACGATCGAGATTCAATAAACCATTCAGGTTTAATACTAATCTTGATGGTAGAGGGAGCGTGCAATGCTTGATCACATCAACCTTGGAAACACTTCCAACACATATCGTCAGCTCACCTTTAGCTAGTCTCCTTTTATTTTGTAGCTTTTATTTCGAGTTACTAACACTTAGCAACCGAACCGGTATCCTGTACCCTGGTGCTACTAGGAGTACTAGTAAAGTACACATTAACATAATGTATATCCAATATACTTCTATCGACCTTGCCAGCCTTCTCATCTACCAAGTATCTAGGGTAATTCCGCTCTAGTGACTGTTCCCCTTATTACAGAAGCACTTAGTTCTCGGGTTTGGGTTCAACCTTGGGTTTCTTCACTGGAGCAGCAGCTGATTTGCTGTTTCATGAAGTATCCCTTCTTGCCCTTGCCATTCTTGAAACTAGTGGTTTCACCAACCATCAACAATTGATGCTCCTTCTTGATTTCTACTTTCGCGGTGTCAAACATCGTGAATACCTCAAGGATTATCTTATTTATCCCTGATATGTTATAGTTCATCACGAAGCTCTAGCAGCTCGGTGGCAATGACTTTGGAGAAACATCACTATCTCATTTGGAAGATCAACTCCCACTCAATTCAAGTGATTGTTGCACTCAGACAATCTGAGCACAAGCTCAACGATTGAGATTTTCTCCCTTAGTTTGCAGGCTAAGAGAATCGTCGGAGGTCTTATACCTCTTGACGTGAGCACGAGCCTGAAATCCCAATTTCAGCCCTCGAAACATCTCATATGTTCCGCGATGTTTCGAAAACGTCTTTGGTGCCTCTACTTAAACCATTTAACTGAACTATCACGTAGTTATCAAAATGTGTATGTTCGATGTTCGAAACATCCACAAACGACGTTTGGGGTTCAGCACACTGAGCAGTGCATTAAGGACATAAGCTTTCTACTGTTCGCATAATCGCTACTATCAACTTTCAACTATATTTTCTCTAGGAACATATCTAAAAAAAATAGAACTAAAGCGCGAGCTACGACATAATTTGCAAAAGGTCTTTTGACTATGTTCAGGATAATTAAGTTCATCTTATGAACTCCCACTCAGATAGACATCCCTCTGGTCATCTAAGTGATTACATGATCCGAGTCAACTAGGCCGTGTCCGATCATCACGTGAGACGGACTAGTCATCATCGGTGAACATCTTCATGTTGATCGTATCTACTATACGACTCATGCTCGACCTTTCGGTCTCCGTGTTCCGAGGCCATGTCTGCACATGCTAGGCTCGTCAAGTTAACCCTAAGTGTTTTCGCTGTGTAAAACTATCTTACACCCGTTGTATGTGAACGTAAGAATCCATCACACCCGATCATCACGTGGTGCTTAGAAGCGACGAACTGTAGCAACGGTGCACAGTTAGGGGAGAACACTTCTTGAAATTGTTGTAAGGGATCATCTTATTTACTACCGTCGTTCTAAGCAAACAAGATGCATAAACATAATAAACATCACATGTAATTATATAGTTGTGACATGATATGGCCAATATCATATAGCTCCATTGATCTCCATCTTCGGGGCTCCATGATCATCTTGTCACCGGCATGACACCATGATCTCCATCATCATGATCTCCATCATCGTGTCTTCATGAAGTTGTCACGCCAACGACTACTTCTACTTCTATGACTAACGCATTTAGCAATAAAGTAAAGTAGTTTACATGGCGTTCTTCAATGACACGCAGGTCATACAATAAATAAAGACAACTCCTATGGCTCCTGCCGGTTGTCATACTCATCGACATGCAAGTCGTGAATCCTATTACAAGAACATGATCAATCTCATACATCACATATCATTCATCACATTCTTCTTGGCCATATCACATCACAAAGCATACCCTGCAAAAACAAGTTAGACGTCCTCTAATTGTTGTTTGCATGTTTTACGTGGCTGCTATGGGTTTCTAGCAAGAACGTTTCTTACCTACGCAATACCACAACGTGATATGCCAATTGCTATTTACCCTTCATAAGGACCCTTTTCATCGAATCCGTTCCGACTAAAGTGGGAGAGACTAGCACCCGCTAGCCACCTTATGCACCAACTGCATGTCAATCGGTGGAACCTGTCTCACGTAAGAGTACGTGTAAGGTCGGTCCGGGCCGCTTCATCCCACAATACCGTCGAAACAAGATTGGACTAGTAACGGTAAGCATATTGAACAACATCAACGCCCACAACTACTTTGTGTTCTACTCGTGCAAAGAATCTACGCAATAGACCTAGCTCATGATGCCACTGTTGGGGAACGTAGCAGAAATTCAAAATTTTCCTACGTGTCACCAAGATCTATCTATGGAGAAACCAGCTACGAGTAGAAGGAGAGTGCATCTACATACCCTTGTAGATCGCTAAGCGGAAGCGTTCAAGTGAACGGGGTTGATGGAGTCGTACTCGTCGTGATTCAAATCACCGATGATCAAGTGCCGAACGCACGGCACCTCCGCGTTCAACACATGTACAGCCCGGTGACGTCTTCCATGCCTTGATCCAGCAAGGAGAGAGGGAGAGGTTGAGGAAGACTCCATCCAACAGCAGCACGACGGCGTGGTGCTGATGGAGGAGCGTGGCAATCCAGCAGGGCTTCGCCAAGCACCACGGGAGAGGAAGAGGAGGGAGAGGGGCAGGGCTGCACCAACGAGAGATTGAATCGCGTGTTATGGGCAGCCCTATGCCTCACTATTTATAAGGGGAGAGGGGGCTGCGGCCCCCTCTAGGGTTTCCCACCCCCACGGGGTGCGGCCAGCCCTAGATGGCAAAGGGGCGGCGGCCAGGAGGGGGAGAGAGGGGAGGCGCCCACTAGGTGGGCCTTAAGGCCCATCTGGACTAGGGTTTGCCCCCTCCCACTCTCCCTTGCGCCTTGGCCCCCTTGTGGGGGGCGCACCAGCCCTCCTAGGGGCTGGTCCCCTCCCACACTTGGCCCACGCAACCTTCTGGGGCAGGTGGCCCCACTTGGTGGACCCCCGGGACCCTCCCGGTGGTCCCGGTACATTACCGATATCGCCCGAAACTTTTCCGGTGACCAAAACAGGACTTCCCATATATAAATCTTTACCTCCGGACCATTACGGAACTCCTCGTGACGTCCGGGATCTCATCCGGGACTCCGAACAACATTCGGTAACCACATACAAGCTTCCTTTATAACCCTAGCGTCATCGAACCTTAAGTGTGTAGACCCTATGGGTTTGGGAGACATGCAGACATGACCGAGACGTTCTCTGGTCAATAACCAACAGCGGGATCTGGATACCCATGATGGCTCCCACATGTTCCACGATGATCTCATCGGATGAACCACGATGTCAAGGACTTAATCAATCCCGTATTCAATTCCCTTTGTCTATCGGTATGTTACTTGCCCGAGATTCGATCGTCGGTATCCAATACCTTGTTCAATCTCGTTACCGGCAAGTCACTTTACTCGTTCCGTAACACATCATCCCGTGATCAACTCCTTGGTCACATTGCGCATATGATGATGTCCTACCGAGTGGGCCCAGAGATACCTCTCCGTTTACACGGAGTGACAAATCCCAGTCTCGATCCGCATAAAACAATAGATACTTTCGGAGATACCTGTAGTGCACCTTTATAGTCACCCTGTTACGTTGTGACGTTTGATACACCCAAAGCACTCCTACGGTATCCAGGAGTTACACGCTCTCATGGTCGAAGGAAGAGATACTTGACATTGGCAAAGCTCTAGCAAATGAACTACACGATCTTTTGTGCTAGTCTTAGGATTGGGTCTTGTCCATCACATCATTCTCCTAATGATGTGATCCCGTTATCAACGACATCCAATGTCCATAGCCAGGAAACCATGACTATCTGTTGATCACAACGAGCTAGTCAACTAGAGGCTCACTAGGGACATATTGTGGTCTATGTATTCACACGTGTATTACGATTTCCGGATAATACAGTTATAGCATGAATAAAAGACAATTATCATGAACAAGGAAATATAATAATAATACTTTTATTATTGCCTCTAGGGCATATTTCCAACAGTCTCCCACTTGCACTAGAGTCAATAATCTAGTTCACATCGCCATGTGATTAACACTCACTGGTCACATCGCCATGTGACTAATACCCAAGAGTTTACTAGAGTCAGTAGTCTAGTTCACATCACTATGTGATTAACACTCAATGAGTTTTATGTTTGATCATGTTGCTTGTGAGAGAGGTTTTAGTCAACGGGTCTGAACCTTTCAGATCCGTGTGTGCTTTACAAATCTCTATGTCATCTCCTAGATGCAGCTACCACGCTCTATTTGGAGCTATTCCAAACAACTGTTCTACTTGGAGCTATTCTAAATTGTTGCCCCATAATACGTATCCGGTATCTCTTCTTAGAGCTATCCGGATAGGTGTTAAGCTTGCATCGACGTAACCTTTACGACGAACTCTTTTACCACCTCCATAATCGAGAAAATTCCTTAGTCCACTAGTTACCAAGGATAACTTTGACCGCTGTCTGTGATCCATTCATGGATCACTCTTGTACCCCTTGACTGACTCATGGCAAGGCACACTTCAGGTGCGGTACTCAGCATGGCATACTATAGAGCCTATGTCTTAAGCATAGGGGACGACCTTCGTCCTTTCTCTCTATTCTGCCGAGGTCGAGCTTTAAGTCTTAACTTCGTACCTTACAACTCAGGCAAGAACTCCTTCTTTGACTGGTCCATCTTGAACACCTTCAAGATCATGTCAAGGTATGTGCTCATTTGAAAGTATTATTAAGCATTTTGATCTATCCTTATAGATCTTGATGCTCAATGTTCAAGTAGCTTAATCCAGGCTTTCATTGAAAAACACTTTCAAAATAACCCTATATGCTTTCCAGAAATTCTACGTCATTTCTGATCAACAATATGTCAACAACATATACTCATCAGAAATTCTATAGTGCTCCCACTCACTTCTTTGGAAATACAAGTTTCTCATAAACTTTGTACAAACCCAAAATCTTTGATCATCATCAAAGCATACATTCCAACTCCGAGATGCTCACTACAGTCCTTAGAAGGATTGCTGGAGCTTTGCATACTTATTAGCATCTTTCGGGATTGACAAAACATTCCGGTTGTATCACATACAACCTTTCTTCAAGAAAATCGTCGAGGAAACAATGTTTTGACATCCTATCTGCAAGATTTCATAAATAATGCAGTAATCGCTAATATAATTCCAACAGACTCTTAGCATCACTACGAGTGAGAAAATCTCATCGTAGTCAACTCCTTGAACTTGTCGGAAAACATCTTAACGACAAGTCGAGCTTTCTTAATGGTGACATTTACCATCATTGTCCGTCTTCCTTTTGAAATCCATCTGTACTCATACATGGATCCTCTCTCGGATTTTATGGCTCCTAACCATTTGTCGGAATTTGGGCCCACCATCGCTTCTCCATAGCTCGTAGGTTCATTGTTGTCTAGCAACATGACCTTCAAGACAGGATCACCGTACCACTCCGAAGTAGTACGTGTCCTTGTCGTCCTACGAGGTTCGGTAGTGACTTGATCCGAAGCTTCATGATCACTATCATAAGCTTCCACTTCAATTCGTGTAGGTGCCATAGGAACAACTTCCTGTGCCCTGCCACACACTAGTTGAAGAGATGGTTCAATAACCTCATCAAGTCTCCACCATCCTCCCACTCAATTCTTTCGAGAGAAACTTTTTCTCGAGAAAGGACCCGATTCTATAAACAATCCTTTATTGCTTTCGGATCTGAGACAGGAGGCATACCCAACTGTTTTTGGGTTGTCCTATGAAGATGTATTTATCCGCTTTGGGTTCGAGCTTATTAAGCTGAAACTTTTTCACATAAGCGTCGCAGCCCCAAACCTTTAAGAAACGACAACTTAGGTTTCTCTAAACCGGTGTCATCTCAACGGAATTACGTGGTACCCTATTTAAAGTGAATGTGGTTGTCTCTAATGCCTAACCCATGGACAATAGTGGTAATTCGATAAGAGACATCATGGTACGCACCATATCCAATAGGGTGCAACTATGATGTTCGGACACACCATCACACTATGGTGTTCCAGGCGGTGTTAATTGCGAAACAATTTCCACAATGTCTTAATTGTGTGCCAAAACTCGTAACTCAGATATTCATCTCTATGATCATATCACAGAAATTTTATCCTCTTGTCACAATGATCTGCTACTTCACTCTGAAATTTCTTGAACCATTCAATAATTCAGACTTGTGTTTCATCAAGTAAATATTCTCAACATCTACTCGAATCATCTGTGAAGTAAGAATATAACGATATTCACTGCATGCCTCAGCACTCATTGGACTGCACACATCAAAATGTGTTGCTTCCAACAAGTTGCTATCTTGTTCCATCTTACTGAAACCGAGGCTTTTCAGTCATCTTGCCCATGTGGTATGATTTGCATATCTCAAGTGATTCAAAATCAAGTGAGTCCGAACGATCCATTTGCATGGAGTTTCTTCATGCATATACACCAATAGACATGGTTCGCATGTCTCAAACTTTTCAAAAACGAGTGAGTCCAAAGATCCATCAACATGGAGCTTCTTCATGCGTTTTATACCATTATGACTTACATGGCAGTGCCACAAGTAAGTGGTACTATCATTACTATCTTATATCTTTTGGCATGAAAATGTGTATCACTACGACCAAGATTCAATAAACCATTCCTTTAGGTGCAAGACCATTGAAGGTATTATTCAAAAATAGAGTAACCATTATTCTCCTTAAATGAATAACCGTATTGCGATAGACATAATCCAATCATGTCTATGCTCAACGCAAACACCAATCTCGGTGGTAGAGGGAGCGTGCGATGCTTGATCATATCAACCTTGGAAACACTTCCAACATATATCGTCAGCTCACCTTTAGCTAGTCTCCGTTTATTCTGTAGCTTTTATTTCGAGTTACTAACACTTAGCAACCGAACCGGTATCCAATACCCTGGTGCTACTAGGAGTACTAGTAAAGTACACATTAACATAATGTATATCCAATATACTTCTATCGACCTTGCCAGCCTTCTCATCTACCAAGTATCTAGGGTAATGCTGCTCCAGTGGTTGTTCCCCTTATTACAGAAGCACTTAGTCTCGGGTTTGGGTTCAACCTTGGGTTTCCTCACTAGAGCAGCAGCTGAATTGCCGTTTCATGAAGTATCCCTTTGTTCCCTTGCCCTTCTTGAAACTAGTGGTTTCACCAACCATCAACAATTGATGCTCCTTCTTGATTTCTACTTTCGCGGTGTCAAACAACGCGAATATTTCAAGGATCATCATATCTATCCCTGATATGTTATAGTTCATCACAGAGCTCTAGCAGCTTGGTGGTAATGACTTCGGAGAAACTATCACTATTTCATCTGGAGGATCAACTCCCACTCGATTCAAGTGATTGTTGTACTCAGACAATCTGAGCACAAGCTCAACAATTGAGCTTCTCTCCTTAGTTTGCAGGCTAAGAAAATCGTCGGAGGTCTTATACCTCTTGACGTGGGCACGAGCCTGAAATCCTAATTTCAGCCCTCGAAACATCTCATATGTTCTCCGGTCAATAACCAACAGCGGGATCTGGATACCCATGTTGGCTCCCACATGTTCCACGATGATCTCATCGGATGAACCACGATGTCAAGGACTCAATCGATCCCGTATACAATTCCCTTTGTCTATCGGTATGTTACTTGCCCGAGATTCGATCGTCGGTATACCGATACCTTGTTCAATCTCGTTACCGGCAAGTCACTTTACTCGTTCTGTAACACATCATCCCGTGATCAACTCCTTGGTCACATTGCGCATATGATGATGTCCTACCGAGTGGGCCCAGAGATACCTCTCCGTTTACACGGAGTGACAAATCCCAGTCTCGATCCGCATAAAACAATAGATACTTTCGGAGATACCTGTAGTGCACCTTTATAGTCACCCAGTTACGTTGTGACGTTTGATACACCCAAAGCACTCCTACGGTATCCAGGAGTTACACGCTCTCATGGTCAAAGGAAGAGATACTTGACATTGGCAAAGCTCTAGCAAACGAACTACACGATCTTTGTGCTATGCTTAGGATTGGGTCTTGTCCATCACATCATTCTCCTAATGATGTGATCCCGTTATCAACGACATCCAATGTCCATAGCCAGGAAAACATGACTATCTGTTGATCACAACGAGCTAGTCAACTAGAGGCTCACTAGGGACATATTGTGGTCTATGTATTCACACGTGTATTACGATTTCCGGATAATACAGTTATAGCATGAATAAAAGACTATTATCATGAACAGAGAAATATAATAATAACACTTTTATTATTGCCTCTAGGGCATATTTCCAACAGTATGTTCTTATGCGGTTTGACCGATAAAGATCTTCATAGAATATGTGGGAGCCAATATGAGCATCCAGGTTCCGCTATTGGTTATTGACCAAAAACGTGTCTCAGTCATTTCTACATTGTTCTCGAACCCGTAGGGTCCGCACGCTTAAGGTTTCGATGACAGTTATATTATGAGTTTATGAGTTTTGATGTACCGAAGGAGTTCGGAGTCCTGGATGAGATCGGGGACATGACGAGGAGTCTCGAAATGGTTGAGACGTAAAGATCAATATATTGGACAACTATATTCGAGTTCGGAATGGTTCCGAGTGATTCGGGTATTTTTCGGAGTACCGGAGAGTTACGGGAATTCGCCGGGGAGTATATGGGCCTTATTGGGCTTTAGGGGAAAGAGAGAGGAGAGGCTGGGCACCCCCCCAAGGCATAGTCCGAATTGGACTAGGGGGAGGGGCTGCGCCCCCTCCTTCCTTCTCTTCTCTTCCCCCTTTCCTTGACTCCTACTCCTACTACTTGGAAGGGGGGAATCCTACTCCCGGTGGGAGTAGGACTCCTCCTTGGCGCGCCCTCCTTGGCCGGCCGCCCCCTCCCCCTTGGCTCCTTTATATACGGGGGCAGGGGGGCACCTCTAGACACACAAGTTGATCTTTGTAATCGTTCCTTAGCCGTGTGCAGTGCCCCCCTCCACCATATTCCACCTCGGTCATATCATTGCGGTGCTTAGGCGAAGCCCTGCGTCGGTAGAACATCATCATCGTCACCACGCCGTCATGCTGACGGAACTCATCCCCGACACCCTGCTGGATCGGAGTCCGGGGATCGTCATCGAGCTGAACGTGTGCTGAACTCGGAGGTGCCGTACGTTCGGTGCTTGGATCGGTCGGATCGTGAAGACATACGACTACATCAACCGCGTTGTCATAATGCTTCCGCTTTCGGTCTACGAGGGTACGTGGACACACTCTCCCCTCTCGTTGCTATGCATCACCATGTTCTTGCGTGTGCGTTGGAATTTTTTTGAAATTACTACGTTCCCCAACAGTGGCATCCGAGCCTAGGTTTTATGCGTTGATGTTATTTGCACGAGTAGAACACAACTGAATTGTGGGCGATACAAGTCATACTGCTTACCAGCATGTCATACTTTGGTTCAGCGGTATTGTTGGATGAAGCGGCCCGGACCGACATGACGTGTACGCTTACACGAGACTGGTTTTACCGTCGTGCTTCGCACACAGGTGACTAGCGGGTGTCTGTTTCTCCAACTTTAGTTGAACCGAGTGTGCCTACGCCCGGTCCTTGCGAAGGTTAAAACAGCACTAACTTGACAAACTATCATTGTGGTTTTGATGCGTAGGTAAGAACGGTTCTTGCTCAGCCCGTAGCAGCCACGTAAAATTTGCAACAACAAAGTAGAGGACGTCTAACTTGTTTTTGCAGGGCATGTTGTGATGTGATATGGTCAAGACGTGATGCTATATTTTATTGTATGAGATGATCATGTTTTGTAACCGAAGTTATCAACAACTGGCAGGAGCCATATGGTTATCGCTTTATTGTATGAAATGCAAACGCCCTGTAATTGCTTTACTTTATCACTAAGCGGTAGCGATAGTCGTAGAAGCAATAGATGGCGTAACGACAATGATGCTACGATGAAGATCAAGGTGTCACGCCGGTGACGATGGTGATCACGACGGTGCTTCGGAGATGGAGATCACACGCACAAGATGATGATGTCCATATCATATCACTTATATTGATTGCATGTGATGTTTATCCTTTATGCATCTTATCTTGCTTTGATTGACAGTAGCATTTTAAGATGATCTCTCACTAAATTATCAAGAAGTGTTCTCCCTGAGTATGCACCGTTGTGAAAGTTCTTCGTGCTGAGACACCACGTGATGATCGGGTGTGATAGGCTCTACGTTCAAATACAACGGGTGCAAAAGAGTTGCACACGCGGAATACTCAGGTTAAACTTGACGAGCCTAGCATATACAGACATGGCCACGGAACACGGAGACCGAAAGGTCGAACGTGAATCATATAGTACATATGATCAACATAGTGATGTTCACCATTGAAAACTACTCCATCTCACGTGATGATCGGACATGGTTTAGTTGATTTGGATCACGTGATCACTTAGATGACTAGAGAGATGTCTGTCTAAGTGGGAGTTCTTAAGTAGTAATATGATTAATTGAACTTTAATTTATCATGAACTTAGTCCTGGTAGTATTTTGCAAATTATGTTGTAGATCAATAGCTTGCGTTGTTGCTTTCATATGTTTATTTTGATATGTTCCTAGAGAAAATTGTTAGTAGCAATGGTGCAGATTGGATCCGTGATCTGAGGTTTATCCTCGTTGCTGCACAAAAGAATTATATCCTTAATGCACCGCTAGGTGACAGACCTATTGCAGGAGCAGATGCAAATGTTATGAACGTTTGGCTAGCTCAATATGATGACTACTTGATAGTTTAGTGCACCATGCTTAACGGCTTAGAATCGGGACTTCAAAGACGTTTTGAACGTCAAGGACAATATGAGATGTTCCAGGAGTTGAAGTTAATATTTCAAGTAAATACCCGAGTTGAGAGATATGAAGTCTCCAACAAGTTTTATGGCTAAAAGATGGAGGAGAATCGCTCAACTAGTGAGCATGTGCTCAGATTGTCTGGGTACTACAATCGCTTGAATCAAGTGGGAGTTAATCTTCCAGATAAGATAGTGATTGACAGAGTTCTCTAGTCACCATCACCAATTTAGTAGAACTTTGTGATGAACTATAGTATGCAAGGAATGACGAAAACAATTCCGAGCTCTTCCTTATGTTGAAATCGACAAAGGTAGAAATCAAGAAAGAGCATCAAGTGTTGATGGTTGACAAGATCACTAGTTTCAAGAAAAGGGCAAAGGGAAAGAAAGGGGAACTTCAAGTAGAATGACAAGCAAGTTGTCACTCCCACGAAGAAGCCCAAAGCTGAACCAAAGCCTGAAACTGAGTGCTTAGACTGCAAAGGAAATGGTCACTGGAAACGGAAATACCCTGAATATTTGGTGGATAAGAAGGATGGCAGAGTGAACAAGGGTATATTTGATATACAGGTTATTGATGTGTACCTTACTAGTGTTTATAGTAGCCCCTGAGTATTTGATACTTGTTCGGTTGCTAAGATTAGTGACTCGAAACAGGAGTTACAGAATAAACAAAGACTAGTTGAAGGGGAAGTGACGATGAGTGTTGGAAGTAGTTCCAAGATTGATATGATCATCATCGCACATTCCCTATACTATCGAGATTAGTGTTAAACCTAAATAAATGTTATTTAGCGTTTACGTTGAACATGAATATGATTTGATCATGTTTATTGCAATACGATTATTCATTTAAAGTCAGAGAATAATTGTTGTTCTATTTACATGAATAAAACCTTCGATGGTCATACACCCAATGAAAATAGTTTGTTGGATCTCAATCGTTGTGATACACATATTCATAATATTGATGCCAAAAGATGCAAAGTTGATAATGATAGTGCAACTTATTTGTGGCACTGCCATTTGGGTCATATCGGTGTAAAGCGCATGAAGAAACTCCATAAAGATGGATTTTTTGAATCACTTGGTTATGAATCATTTGATGCTTGCGAACCGTGCCTTTTGGGCAAGATGACTAAAACTCCGTTCTCCGGAACAATGGAACGAGCTAGTGACTTATTGGAAATAATACATACCGATGTATGCGGTCCAATGAGTGTTGATGCTCGTGGCGGTTACCATTATTTTCTGAACTTCACAAGATGATTTGAGCAGATATGAGTATATCTACTTAATAAAGCACAAGTCTAAAACATTTGAGAAGTTCAAAGAATTTCAGAGTGAAGTGGAGAATCATCGTAACAAGAAAATAAAGTTTCTACGATCTGATCATGGAAACGAATATTTGAGTTACGAGTTTGGTCTTCAATTAAAACAATGTGGAATAGTTTCACAAACTCATGCCACCTGGAACACCACAGCTTAATGGTGTGTCCGAATGTCGTAACCGCACTTTATTGGATATGGTGCGATCTATGATGTCTCTTATCGGTTTACCACTATCGTTTTGGGGTTATGTATTAGAGACAGCTGCATTCACGTTAAATAGGGCACCATCTAAAATCCGTTGAGACGGCACCGTATGAACTACGGTTTAGCAATGAACCTAAGCTGTCGTTTCTTAAAGTTTGGGGTTGCAATGCTTATGTGAAAAAGTTTCAGCATGATAAGCTCAAACCCAAATCGGAGAAGTGCGTCTTCATAGAATACCCAAAAGAGACTTTTGGGTACACCTTCTATCACAGATCCGAAGGCAAGATCTTTGTTGTTTAATATGGATCCTTTCTAGAGAAGGAGTTTCTCTCGGAAGAAGTGAGTGGGAGGAAAGTAGAACTTGATGAGGTAATTGTACCTTTTCCCTTATTGGAAAATAGTTCATCACAGAAATCAGTTCCAGTGATTCCTACACCAATTAGATAGGAAGTTAATGATGATGATCATGAAACTTCAGATCAAGTTGCTACCAAACCTCGTAGGTCTTCCAGAGTAAGATCCGCACTAGAGTGGTATGGTAATCCAGTTCTGGAAGTCATGTTACTAGACCATGATGAACCTACAAATTATGAGGAAGCGATGATGAGCCCAGATTCCGCGAAATGGCTGGAGGCCATGAAATCTGAGATAGGATCCATGTATAAGAACAAAGTGTGGACTTTGGTGGACTTGCCCGATGATCGGCAAGCCATAGAAAATAAATGGATCTTCAAGAGGAAGACGGACGTTGATAGTAGTGTTACTATCTACAAAGCTCGACTTGTCGCAAAAAGGTTTTCGACAAGTTCAAGGTGTTGACTACAATGAGATTTTCTCAACTGTAGCGATGCTTAAGTCTGTCCGAATCATGTTAGCAATTGCCACATTTTATGAAATGTGGCAAATGGATGTCAAAACTGCATTCCTTAATGGTTTTCTTAAAGAAGAGTTTATATGATGCAACCAGAAGGTTTTGTCAATCCTAAAGGTGCTAACAAAATGTGCAAGCTCCAGCGATCCATCCATGGACTGGTGCAAGCATCTCGGAGTTGGAATATATGCTTTGATGAGTTGATCAAAGCATATGGTTTTATACAGACTTTTTGAGAAGCGTGTATTTACAAGAAAGTGAGTGGGAGCTCTGTAGCATTTCTAATATTATATGTGGATGACATATTGTTGATTGGAAATGATATAGAAATTCTGGATAGCATGAAAGGATACTTGAATAAGAGTTTTTCAAAGCAAGACCTCGTTAAAGCTGCTTACATATTGAGCATCAAGATCTATATAGATAGATCAAGACGCTTGATAAGATTTTTCAATGAGTACATACCTTGATAAATTTTTTGAAATAGTTCAAAATGGAACAGTCAAAGAAGGAGTTCTTGCCTGTGTTGCAAGGTGTGAAGTTGAGTAAGACTCAAGACCCGACCATGGTAGAAAATAGAAAGAGAATGAAAAGTCATTCCCTATGCCTCAGTCATAGGTTCTATAAAGTATGCTATGTTGTGTACCAGACCTATTGTATACCTTGCTCTGTGTTTGGCAAAGGAATAAAATTTTGATCTAATAGTAGATCACTGGACAATGGTCAAGAATATCCTTAGTGAGGACTAAGGAGATGTTTCTCGATTATGGAGGTAATAAAAGAGTTCGTCGTAAAGAGTTACATCGATGCAAACTTTTACACTAATCCAGATGACTCTAAGTCTCAATCTGGATACATATTGAAAGTGGGAGCAATAAGCTAAAGTAGCTCTATGCAGAGCATTGTAGACATAGAATATTTGCAAAATACATACGGCTCTGAATATGACAGACTCGTTGACTAAACTTCTCTCACGAGCAAAACATGATCATACCTTAGTACTCTTTGGGTGTTAATCACATAGCGATGTGAACTAGATTATTGACTCTAGTAAACCCTTTGGGTGTTGGTCAGATGACGATGTGAACTATGGGTGTTAATCACATACAGATGTGAATATTGGTGTTGAATCACATAATGATGTGAACTAGATTATTGACTCTAGTGCAAGTGGGATACTGAAGGAAATATGCCCTAGAGGCAATAATAAAGTTATTATTTATTTCCTTATTTCATGATAAATGTTTATTATTCATGCTAGAATTGTATTAACCGGAAACATGATACATGTGTGAATACATAGACAAACCGAGTGTCACTAGTATGCCTCTACTTGACTAGCTCGTTAATCAAAGATGGTTATGTTTCCTGACCATAGACATGTGTTGTCATTTGATTAACGGGATCACATCATTAGGAGAATGATGTGATTGACTTGACCCATTCCGTTAGCTTAGCACTTGATCGTTTAGTATATTGCTATTGCTTTCTTCATGACTTATACATGTTCCTATGACTATGAGATTATGCAACTCCCATTTACCGGAGGAACACTTTGTATGCTACCAAAGGTCGCAACGTAGCTGGGTGATTATAAAGGAGCTCTACAGGTGTCTCCAAAGGTACATGTTCGGTTGGCGTATTTCGAGATTAGGATTTGTCACTCCGATTGTCGGAGAGGTATCTCTGGGCCTTCTTGGTAATACACATCACTTAAGCCTTGCAAGCATTGCAACTAATGAGTTAGTTGCAGGATGATGTATTACGGAACAAGTAAAGAGACTTGCCGGTAACGAGATTGAACTAGGTATTGAGATACCGACGATCGAATCTCGGGCAAGTAACATACCGATGACAAAGGGAACAACGTATGTTGTTATGCGGTTTGACCGATAAAGATCTTCGTAGAATATGTGGGAGCCAATATGAGCATCCAGGTTCCGCTATTGGTTATTGACCAGAAACGTGTCTCTGGTCATGTCTACATTGTTCTCGAACCCGTAGGGTCCGCACGCTTAAGGTTTCGATGACAGTTATATTATGAGTTTATGAGTTTTGATGTACCGAAGGAGTTCAGAGTCCCGGATGAGATCGGAGACATGACGAGGAGTCTCGATATGGTCGAGACCTAAAGATCGATATATTGGACGACTATATTCGGAGTTCGGAATGGTTCCGAGTGATTCGGGTATTTTTCGGAGTACCGGAGAGTTACGGGTATTCGCCGGGGAGTATATGGGCTTTATTGGGCTTTAGGGGAAAGCGAGAGGAGAGGCTGAGAGTCCCCCCCCCCAAGGCCTAGTCCGAATTGGACTAGGGGGTGGGGCTGCGCCCCCTCCTTCCTTCTCTTCTCTTCCCCCTTTCCTTGACTCCTACTCCTACTACTTGGAAGGGGAGGGAATCCTACTCCCCGTGGGAGTAGGACTCCTCCTTGGCGTGCCCTCCTTGGCCGGCCGCCCCCTCCCCCTTGGCTCCTTTATATACGGGGGCAGGGGGACACCTCTAGACACACAAGTTGATCTTCGTGATCGTTCCTTAGCCATGTGCGGTGCCCCCCTCCACCATATTCCACCTCGGTCATATCGTTGCGGTGCTTAGGCGAAGCCCTGCGTCGGTAGAACATCATCATCGTCACCACGCCGTTGTGCTGACGAAACTCATCCCCGACACCCTGCTGGATCGGAGTCCGGGGATCGTCATCGAGCTGAACGTGTGCTGAACTCGGAGGTGCCGTACGTTCGGTGCTTGGATCGGTCGGATCGTGAAGACGTACGACTACATCAATAGCATTGTCATAACGCTTCCGCTTTAGGTCTACGAGGGTACGTGGACACACTCTCCCCTCTCGTTGCTATGCATCACCATGATCTTGCATGTGCGTAGGAATTTTTTTGAAATTACTATGTTCCCGAACACGTGGGGCATGGCGTCTATCGAGCCATGATGCAGATGATTATTTTACAACCACCGGCAGCAGATCGATTCCCGCTGAAGGAAACATGCATCAATCCAAACACTTACAAGAAATCGGCTACACCTCTGCGCACGGCCACCGGCGTCGTCCGCCCCTTCGTCTTCTCCATCCTCGGTACAGCCGAGTGCGTGCGCGGCCACCGGTGCCGTCCACCCAGTCGTCGTCTCCAACCTCGGTACAGCCGAGTGCATGCGCGGCCACCGGCGCCGCCCGCCCTGTCGTCGTCTCCAACCTCGGTGAAGTGAGTGCGTGCGTGGCCACGGGCGCCGTCCGTGTCGTCGTCGTCTCCGACCTCCGCACAACCGATTGCACCTCATCTGCAACGTCATCGTTGAGCCTCCACGCGTGGCCGCCGGCTCCGTCCGCCTCGTCGTCATCATGCACGGGCGCTGGCGTCATCCGCTTCATCGTCGTCTTCAACCTTGTAATTGAGCCCCAACGCACGGCTGCCGACTCCGCCTCGTGTCCTCGGCCTCCGCGGTGGAGACGCAGGCCCGACGTGGCGCAGGACCGCATCACTCTTTCCTATGGCGCCAATCGCCAGCGACGGTCTCCGCGGCGGAGGCGCGCTGCAGTGACACCTAAACAGCTACGACCCTCAACCTGCAACCGATGGCCGTTCGGGATCAAAAGAGTCAAGGCCTCGTAAACCCCCACGTAAGTGCATGCATAACGTGACCACTTCCATGATCCATTAACTGCATGCAAAATACTCCCTCCGTTCTAAATATAAGTCTTTGTAGAGATTTCACTAGATGGACTACATACGAAGCGAAATGAATGAATTCACACTTAAAATACATCTATACACATCTGTATGTGGTTTATAGTGAAATCTCTATAAAGACTTATATTTAGAAACGGAGGGAGTAAAAAGGAAACGTAAGGACGACTCCCACCAATAGGCAACCCCGTTGACTCCGCTTTTGTCAAGGTAATCACCTCATTAAGCGGTCAATTGGTGAGGATTTACAACGTCAGTTACTACCTAATATTGCGGCCATAAGTGCGTTGCTTTAGCGCTGGTTAATTAGTGCTTGCATGCATGCCGTTAACTCGGTGGCTACGCTGTCTATACTTGCTAACTTGCGGAAGTGCTGGTACAGCAGAAAATATTCGTGGATGTACGAGTACTTGCTAACTTGCAGGCTTGCTGAACAACGCGGCCCGATCGACTCATCATGTATTCCACTTGGCTGATGGCCTGGCGACCGGATCGCAGCTCGGCTGAGGTTCACTCGACCGATTCACCTTTTCACTCGGCCGGCTAACGAACAGCCACCGGTGCCATCCGCCTCGTTGTCGTGTCCGACTTCGTCTGCGAGGCCGTCGTCGAACCTCCACGCACAGCCACCCGGCTTGTCGTAGTCCCTAGCCACTCGATAGAGGATTAAGGACCTTCTCCTCTCCGATCATTTACAGTTTAGTTCTCAAATTACTGTACAACTGCTTAACAGTCCCTTTTCTGTTCGAACCCAGGTTCACTTGGACAGGACTAAAGCTTACTTGAATGACCATCCACTCGAACAATTCGCACGCATGTCCGGAAAAATTAACTCGGATGGTTAACAAACCACTGCGACAGTCGGACAGGGACGTTTTGGTCCAGCAATCACTCGGTCGCCCCGTGCTTCATCGTCATTTAGCTGAATACGTGCCACTCAGATGCCTCGTGCATCGTCACTTTGCAGCACGCATCTCCATCACTTCGCCACCCCGCGCATCGCTGCTCTGCGGGATCCGTCTACATCACTTGGACGCCCTGCGCATCGTCACTCCGCGGCACGCGTCTATATCAACCGGATGCCCCGTGCATTGTCACTTCGCGGCACGCGTCTACATCAGCCGAGCGTCCCGGGCGTCGCCACTCTGCGAGACGCGTCTACTTCACTCGGACGCCGCGCATGTCGCCATTCCGCGGGACGAGTCTACTTCACTCCGACGCCTCGGGCCTCGCCACTCTGCGGGACGCGTCTACTTCACTCGGACGCCGCGCGCGTCGCCATTCCGCAGGGTGAGTCTACTTCACTCCGACGCCCCATGCGTCGCCACTTCGC
>NC_041391.1:133821114-133823782 GCF_002162155.2 Triticum dicoccoides
CTTATCACCACTCGACCGCCTCGCGCGTCGCCATCGGTTGGTCACCTCATCACCACTCGTCCGCCCCGCGCGTCGCCATCGTTTGGTCACCTCATAACCACTCGGCCGCCCCACGCGTTGCCATCGGTTGGTCACCTCATCACCACTCGGCCGCCCCGCGCGTCGCCATCGGTTGGTCACCTCTTCACCACTCGGCCGCTCTGCGCGTCGCCACTCGGTTGGTCGCCTCATCACCACTCGGCCACTCGTGCGCCTTCAGATAGCTAAGTCATTTTACATTCTTTTATTTTCGTCTTCCCGAGTATGCTGTAATTCACACATCACGTTCACTCAGAGGCCACGCCACCGAGCGTACCTCTACGCTCGGCTGCTTATTTTCACATACTTGCTTAGTTCTGGTTATGTGACTCACGAGTCCAATTTCCATTTTATTCTCACATACATCATTCACGAACACCATGCATCGTTCTTAATTTCGAGTTTGCATCGGTCCTCTGGGGCTGCAACTCAGTTGAAGCACTGCACTTCCATTTTATTCGAGACAGTATTCCAATGAGTTCAGTCGGATCCGTCGCTTCGACAAGTTCGAACGGATCTTTCGCTCTTTCAGACTCTTACTGGTTAACCAGCAAGCCCTTTGCACTCCCAGCGGGTGTCTATGGGTGTTATTCACACAAATCATTTCAGCACACATCAAATTTCCTCGAGAAACTATTTCGTTGGCTTGTGCCATTTTTTACACAAGTTACGCGATCACTCGACGACCCTATGCGCCAACTTCATCGCTGCTTGGACTTGGTCACCATATCGGTCCCAGCGCACCACAACACCGACCTCGTCGCTCTGTTCACTTCAAACACATTCGGCCAACCCCTCTGGGGAATCTTGTTCATCGTATCAATGATATAGACCTCGTCAGGCATGAAACAGATAAGTCCCTTTTATAATTAAACTTCACACTTCACTCTTTTTGCGAGTTTGCCTCTTTCAAGCATCACTCGGAAGCTTCTCCTCATCATTACCCGAGTCCGACTCGATGAATTGCAAATCATCCATTCAAAACTATATTTCTCGTATTCCGACATGTCCGTTGTCGAAGCCTGTAGTACACTAGGGGGCTACGCCGCACTTGGGGGCTGCATCTCATTTGGAATGACACTCTCCTGAGTAGTCAAGTACTTCATCACCAGTCAGATCCTTCACTTCAACAAGTGCATTCGATTCGCCACTTTGACAAGTTTTATAATCACCCAGACGCTCTACACGCCATCTTCATTCTTATTCAGACTCAGTTGTCACGCCGGTCTTGTTGTGTCGCAACCAAACTACACTGACCTCATCGTTACATTAGCTTCGAGAGCATCTGGCTAACTCCTTCGAAGACCATTTCAGCCACTTGGCTGGACACGCAATATGTCACTCGACCACCTCGCACATCCTCACTCGGCCGTCCCGCACCACACCACTCAGTTGTGCACGTCTTCACCACTCAGCCGCTCCGTGCGTCGCCACTCGGTTGTGCACGTCTTCCCCATTTGGCCGCCCCGCGTGTCGTCACTCGGTTGTACACATCATCACCCCTCGGCCGCCTCGCGCGTCACCATCAGTTGGACATGTCCTTACCTCTACACCCCCAACACGGGAATGACTAAGTTACTCGTATGATCAAACCTCATATCACACTCTGTAGCAAGCTTACCTCTTTCGAGACTCACTCAGGGTCTACGCACAGCCGTTGGCCATGCCTCCCTCAGGGGTTACGCCCATTCAATCAACTCATTGATCACATCAGGAATATCTTTCTGACCATACATGCTCGGTCCACTGAAAATCTATAAGGGTAGTACTGTCCACTCGGACGATCGCCCAAATCATTACCTAAAGTCATCTTCAGGACTGCAAAAGGGTGAAAACAATGCTCCTCTACGGATACACTTGGCCCTATCCTAGGCTCCAAGACGTCAGTTTCACAAACTTGGACTCAGAGATGGCATGTGCTGGTTTTCCCCGGGATAATGAGTGGCCTCTCTCTGGAGAGTCAGTCCACACACTAGCCTCGTCACTCGGGTTTCATGGCACGTCCATGTCAGACCACTAGTCTACCTCCTCCGGGAGACATACAAGTGCCACCAAGTTTTTCCTTGCAGTCAACATACCCCGATCAGTCGGGAAGCATGTCCACTTGGATAAATACCCCTTTCATGCAAAAGGGTAAAGCGCCATCGCTGAATCGTACAGGCGACCTTACTCGTGAACGTCGTTCGTACAACCACCTCGCTACGCATCCATCCGATTGATTTAATTCCAGATAAAGATATTTTACAGTCTTCCGAATGATTGTTGTTCATTTTTTACATGTTCTAAAATCCCCCAGTGGGTGCCTTAGTTGCGAATCCGTTTCGCCTAAGTCGAAGAAAAAATCCTACCGAGTGGTGAGTCTGCCTCTCACTCGGGGGCTTAGCTGCAGTCCAGTACTCGCCTAAGTGACAAAAATCCTACCAAGTGGTGAATCCGCCTCTCACTCGGGGGCTTAGCTGCAGTCCAGTACTCGCCTAAGTGACAAAAATCCTACCGAGTGGTGAGTCCGCCTCTCACTCGGAGGCTTAGCTGCAGTTCAGTACTCTCCTAAGTGACAAAAATCCTACAATCCGCCTCTCACTCGGGGGCT
>NC_041391.1:133824353-133834996 GCF_002162155.2 Triticum dicoccoides
GCCTAAGTTTTAAAAATCCTACCGAGTGGTGAGCGATCCTCCCACTCAGAGGCTTAGCTGCAGTCCAGTACTCGCCTAAGTTTGAAAAATCCTACCGAGCGGTGAGCGATCCTCCCAGTCGGAGGCTTAGCTGCAGTCCAGTACTCACCTAAGTTTGAATAATCCTACCGAGTGGTGAGGAATCCTCCCACTCGGGGGCTTAGCTGCAGTCCAGTACTCGCCTAAGTTTTAAAAATCCTACCGAGTGGTGAGCGATCCTCCCACTCGGGGGCTTAGCTGCAGTCCAGTACTCGCCTAAGTTTGAAAAATCTTACCGAGTGGTGAGCAATCCTCCCACTTGGGGGGCTTAGCAAAGTGCGGGTCGGCCACGACCACCACTTCAGGGCTACACCGTCAAGAAGAAGGGCGAGATTGTGCGCACTGTCAAAGGCCCATCCAACGGTTGGCGCCAAAGAAGACGGCTGACAGGAATGTTAAGACCATTGCTGAGTGCCTTGCTGGTGAACTGAGACAGGAACGTCAAGACCATTGCAGAGGGCCTTGCTGATGAGCTAATCAATGCTGCTCAAGGATCGTCCAACTGGTCGACTGCTGATTCCTCTTCAAAAGCTGTATCAAGCAAACAGAAACCAATCCGAGAGAATAACAAGTTCAATCAGTACCAGCTAAAAAGAGTTTTAGTCCTCTCAGACCACCGCCGACTGCCCGCAGTCGATGGCGGTCTCGGGGACTACACCCACTGGGTGCACTAAGCGTGCCCCCACTGGAGTAATCTCCACTCGGTATGACCTGACCAGTCCGAGTGATAAACAACAACAAAAAGACAGGCTCTAAGACTCCCGCCGACTGCCCGCAGTCGACTGCAGTCTCGGGGACTACACCCAGTGGGTGCACTCAGTGTGCCCCCACTGGAATGGTATCCACTCGGAACGGTCCGCCCGGTCCGAGTGACAGCCAAACAACAAAATGATAGGCTCTAAGACTCCCGCCGTCTGCCCGCAGTCGACTGTAGTCTCGGGGACTACACCCAGTGGGTGCACTCAGCGTGCCCCCACTAGAATGGTATCCAGTCGGAACGGTCCGCCCGGTCCGAGTGACAGCCAGACAACAAAAAGATAGGCTCTAAGACTCCCGCCGACTGCCCGTAGTCGACTGCAGTCTCGGGGACTACACCCAGTGGATGCACTCAGCGTGCCCCCACTGGAATGGTATCCACTCGGAACGGTCCGCCCGGTCCGAGTGACGGCCAAACAACAAAAAAAGACATGTGCTGGGCGTGAAGAAATTCCGAGTAATCAGTTACTCGATGCAGCACCAGCTCCAAATCACTCCAAAAAATTGCTATAAGGTGAGTTCAACGCTCCTTCGCGGACCCGTTTGAGCTCATTTCACTCGGACACCATGCAGTCTGGAATCCGTCAAGGCAACACACGGAGATAAGATCGCCGAGTGACCAGAGGAAGTTCATAAGTGCCTCTGTAGCACTCGACTCATCTGGGAATTCACCTCGACTCGACCTGCTCAACCTCGACCGATTCGGGGGCTAATGACGAGGACATGTATTAGGGGTAGGGTAACAAGCCTGACCTAAAGACCCTACCCATGGACACCGTACACTTTGTACTGGGCCTGTGGGCCAGATCGTCGTACAGATGTACCGCAACTTGAAAGTCACTCGGACGGCAACGACCACTCGGAGCACGACATTCCACTCGACAAGCTCATTCCACTCGGCCATATAACTCACTCGGATATGCGAAGACCAATAGTCAGCATGATGGTTTTGTAGTGGCCAGGTATTATAGCATTCATGCCCAACTTTGTAAGACATGAGGTGAGGGGCTGGCGCACTCTATATAAGCCACTCCCCCCACCACCACCACTAGACTTGGGGCTTTTTTCTTCCACCTCTCTCTCTCTCTTTCACCATTAGTCTCAGGACTACGGGGATACGTTCTCCTTTCATTGTAATCTCCGGATACATACTAAGATAAAACAAAGCCTCTCCGGAGCACGAGACGTAGGGTTGTTATTGTTGGGGAACGTAGCAGAAATTCAAAATTTTCCTACATGTCACCAAGATCTATCTATGGAGAAACCAGCAACGAGGGGAAGGAGAGTGCATCTACATACCCTTGTAGATCACTAAGCAGAAGCGCTCAAGAGAATGGGGTTGAAGGAGTCGTACTCGTCGTGATCCAAATCACCGGAGATCCTAGTGCCGAACGGACGGCACCTCCGCGTTCAACACACGTACAGCCCGGTGACGTCTCCCACGCCTTGATCCAGCAAGGAGAGAGGGAGAGGTTGAGGAAGACTCCATCCAGCAGCAGCACAACGGCGTGGTGGTTATGGAGGAGCGTGGTAGTCCAGCAGGGCTTCGCCAAGCACCACGGGAGAGGAGGAGTAAGAGAGGTAGGGCTGCGCCAATAGAGGGAGAAACTCATGTGTTGGGCAGCCCCCAGGCCTCAAGTATTTATAGGGGGAGGGGAGGGGGCTGCGCTCCCTCTAGGGTTCCCTCCCCAAGGGTGGCGGCAGCCCCCAGATGCCATCTGGGTGGCGGCCAGAGGGGAAGAGAGGGGAGGCGCGCCTGGGGTGGGCCTCATGGCCCATCTGCCATAGGGTTTGCCCCCTCCCACTCTCCCTTGCGCCTTGGGCCCCTTGTGGGGGGCGCACCAGCCCACCTAGGGCTGGTTCCCTCCCACACTTGGCCCATGCAGCCCTCCGGGGTTGGTGGCCCCACTTGGTGGACCCCCGGGACCCTCCCGGTGGTCCCGGTACGTTACCGGAAAAACCCGAAACTTTTCCGGTGACGAAAACAGGACTTCCCATATATAAATCTTTACCTCCGGACCATTCTGAAACTCCTCGTGACGTCCAGGATCTCATCTGGGACTCCGAACAACATTCGGTAACCACATACAAACTTCCTTTATAACCCTAGCGTCATCGAACCTTAAGTGTGTAGACCCTACGGGTTCGGGAACCATGCAGACATGACAGAGACGTTCTCCGGTCAATAACCAACAGCGGGATCTGGATACCCATGTTGGCTCCCACATGTTCCACTATGATCTCATCGGATGAACCACGATGTCAAGGACTCAATCGATCCCGTATACTATTCCCTTTGTCTAGCGGTATTGTACTTGCCCGAGATTCCATCGTCGGTATACCGATACCTTGTTCAATCTCGTTACCGGCAAGTCTCTTTACTCGTTCCGTAACACATCATCCCGTGATCAACCCCTTGGTCACATTGTGCACATTATGATGATGTCCTATCGAGTGGGCCCAGAGATACCTCTCCGTCACATGGAGTGACAAATCCCAGTCTCGATTTGTGCCAACCCAACAGACACTTTCGGAGATACCTGTAGTGCACCTTTATAGCCACCCAGTTACGTTGTGACGTTTGGTACACCCAAAGCATTCCTACGGTATCCGGGAGTTGCATAATCTCATGGTCTAAGGAAATGATACTTGACATTAGAAAAGCTTTAGCATACGAACTATGATCTTTGTGCTAGGCTTAGGATTTGGTCTTGTCTGTCACATCATTCTCCTAATGATGTGATCCCGTTATCAACGACATCCAATGTCCATGGTCAGGAAACTGTAACCATCTATTGATCAACGAGCTAGTCAACTAGAGGCTTACTAGGGACATGGTGTTGTCTATGTACCCACACATGTATCTAAGTTTCCTATCAATACAATTATAGCATGGATAATAAACGATTATCATGAACAAGGAAATATAATAATAATAACCAATTTATTATTGCCTCTAGGGCATATTTCCAACAGTCTCCCACTTGCACTAGAGTCAATAATCTAGTTCACATCGCTATGTGATTAACACTGATAGGTCACATCGCCATGTGACCAACATCTAAAGAGTTTACTAGTGTCACTAAACTAGTTCACATCACCATGTGATTAAGACTCAATGAGTTCCGGGGTTTGATCATGTTTTCCTTGTGAGAGAAGTTTTAGTCAACGGGTCTGTAGTATTCAGATCCGTATGTACTTCGCAATTCTCTATGTCATATTGTAAATGCTGGTTCCACGTTCCACTTGAAGCTATTCCAAATGGTTGCTCCACTATACGTATCCGGTTTGCTAATCAGAGTCATTCGGATAGGTGTTAAAGCTTGCATCGACGTAACCCTTTATGCCGAACTCTTTATCACCTCCATAATCGAGAAACATTTCCTTATTCTTCTAAGGATAATTTTGACCGCTGTCCAATGATCCGTTCCTGGATCATTCTTTTACCCCTTGACTGACTCATGGCAAGGCACACTTCCGGTGCGGTACACAGCATAGCATACTATAGAGCCTACGTCTGAAGCGTAGGGGACGGCCTTCGTCCTTTGTCTCTCTTCTGCCGTGGTCGAGCTTTAACTCTTAACTTCATACCTTACAACTCAGGCAAGAACTCCTTCTTTGACTGATCCATCTTGAACACCTTCAAGATCATGTCAAGGTATGTGCTCATTTGAAAGTATTATTAAGCATTTTGATCCATCTTATAGATCTTGATGCTTATTGTTGAAGTAGCCTAATCCAGGTTTTCCATTGAAAAACACTTTTCAAATAACCCTACATGCTTTCCAAAAATTCTACATCATTTCTGATCAACAATATGTCAACAACATATACTCATCAGTAACAATATGTCAACAACATATACTCATCAGAAATGCGATAGTGCTCCCACTCACTTCTTTGGAAATACAAGTTTCTCATGAACTTTGTATAAACCCAAAATCTTTGATCATCTTATCAAAGTGCACATTCCAACTCCGAGATGCTTACTCCAGTCCTTAGAAGGATCGCTGGAGCCAGCATACCTTTTAGCATCCTTAGGATCGAGAAAACTTTTTTGATTGTATCACATACAACCTTTCCTTACGAAAACTGGTAAGGAAACTCATCTTGACATCCATCTGCCAGATTTCATAAATGCACATAATGCTAACATGATTCCGACGGACTTAAACATCGCTACGGATGAGAAAATCTCATCGTAGTCAACTCCTTGAACTTGTGAAAAACTCTTCGCCACAAGTCGAGCTTCATAGACGGTGACATTACCGTCCACGTCCGTCTTCTTCTTAAAGATCCATTTATCTCAATGGCTTGCCGATCATCGGGCAAGTCCACCAAAGTCCATGCTTTGTTCTAATACATGGATCCTATCTCGGATTTCATGGCTTCTAACCATTTGTCGGAATTTGGGCCCACCATCGCTTCTCCATAGCTCGTAGGTTCATTGTTGTCTAGCAACATGACCTTCAAGACAGGATTACTGTACCACTCCGAAGTAGTACGCATCCTTGTCGCCCTACGATGTTCGGTAGTGACTTGATCTAAAGCTTCATGATCACTATCATAAGCTTCCACTTCAATTGGTGTAGGTGCCACGGGAACAACTTCATGTGCCCTGCTACACACTAGTTGAAGTGATGGTTCAATAACCTCATCAAGTCTCCACCATCCTCCCACTCAATTTTCGAGACGAACTTTTCCTCGAGAAAGGACCCGATTCAAGAAACAATCCCTATTGCTTTCGGATCTGAATTAGGAGGTATACCCAACTGTTTTGGGTGTCCTATGAAGATGCATTTTGTCCGCTTTGGGTTCGAGCTTATCAACCTGAAACTTTTTCACATAAGCGTCACAGCCCCAAACTTTTAAGAAACGACAACTTAGGTTTCTCCAAACCATAGTTCAAACGGTGTCGTCTCAATGGAATTACGTGGTGCCCTATTAAAGTGAGTGTGGTTGTCTCTAATGCCTAACCCATGAACGATAGTGGTAATTCGATAAGAGACATCATGGTACGCACCATATCCAATAGGGCGCAACTATGATGTTCGGACACACCATCACACTATGGTGTTCCAGGCGGTATTAATTGTGAAACAATTTCCACAATGTCTTAATTGTGTGCCAAAGCTCGTAACTCAGATACTCATCTCTATGATCATATCATAAACATTTTATCCTCTTGTCACAATGACCTTCAACTTCACTCTGAAATTACTTGAACCATTCAATAATTCAGACTTGTGTTTCATCAAGTAATATACAGTATCTACTTAATTCAACTGTGAAGTAAAACATAACGATATTCACTGCATGCCTCAGCACTCATTGGACTGCACACATCAAAGTGTGTTACTTCCAACAAGTTGCTATCTTGTTCCATCTTACTGAAAACGAGGCTTTTCAGTCATCTTGCCTATGTGGTATGATTTGCATATCTCAAGTGATTTAAAATCAAGTGAGTCCAAACGATCCATCTGCATGGAGTTTCTTCATGCGTATACACCAATAGACATGGTTTGCATGTCTCAAACTTTTCAAAAACGAGTGAGTCCAAAGATCCATCAACATGGAGCTTCTTCATGCGTTTTATACCAATATGACTTACATGGCAGTGCCACAAGTAAGTGGTACTATCATTACTATCTTATATCTTTTGGCATGAAAATGTGTATCACTACGATCGAGATTCAATAAACCATTCCTTTAGGTGCAAGACCATTGAAGGTATTATTCAAATAAATAGAGTAACCATTATTCTCCTTAAGTGAATAACCGTATTGCGATAGACATAATCTAATCATGTCTATGCTCAACGCAAACGCCAAATTACAATTATTCAGGTTTAATACTAATCTTGATGGTAGAGGGAGCGTGCGATGTTTGATCACATCAAACTTGGAAACACTTCCAACACATATCGTCAGCTCACCTTTAGCTAGTCTCCGTTTATTCCATAGCTCTTTTATTTCGAGTTACTAACACTTAGCAACCGAACCGGTATCTTAATCCCCTGGTGCTACTAGGAGTACTAGTAAAGTACACATTAACATAATGTATATCCAACATACTTCTATCGACCTTGCCAGCCTTCTCATCTACCAAGTATCTAGGGTAATGCTGCTCCAGTGGCTGTTCCCCTTATTACAGAAGCACTTAGTCTCGGGTTTGGGTTCAACCTTGGGTTTCTTCACTAGAGCAGCAGCTGATTTGCCGTTTCATGAAGCATCACTTCTTGCCCTTGCCCTTCTTGAAACTAGTGGTTTCACCAACCATCAACAATTGATGCTCCTTCTTGATTTTTACTTTCGTGGTGTCAAACATCGCGAATATCTCAAGGATCATCATATATATCCCTAATATGTTATAGTTCATCACGAAGCTCTAGCAGCTTGGTGGCAATGACTTTGGAGAAACATCACTATCTCATCTGGAAGCTCAACTCCCACTCGATTCAAGTGATTGTTGCACTTAGACAATCTGAGCACAAGCTCAACGATTGAGCTTTTCTCCCTTAGTTTGCCGGCTAAGAAAATCGTCGGAGGTCTTATACCTATTGACATGGGCACGAGCCTGAAATCCCAATTTCAGCCCTCGAAACATCTCATATGTTCCGTGACGTTTCAAAAACGTCTTTGGTGCCTCAATTCTAAATCAACGACTGCATCCTCTACCGCGGTGAATACGAGAATTTGAATGAATGCCCGGTATGCACTGCATTGCGTTATAAGATCAGAGGCGATGACCCTGGTGACGATGTTGAGGCGGGAAACCCAGGAAGAGGGTTCCCGCCAAGGTGATGTGGTATGCTCCTATAATACCACGGTTGAAACGTTTGTTCAGGAACAAAGAGCATGCCAAGTTGTTGCGATGGCACAAAGAGGACCGTAAGTCGGACGGGGAGTTGAGACACACCGCAGATGGAACGCAATGGAGAAAGATCGACAGAGAGTTCAAAGATTTTGCAGCTGACGCAAGGAACATAAGATTTGGTCTAAGTACAGATGGCATGAATCCTTTTGGCGAGCAGAGCTCCAGCCATAGCACCTGGCCCGTGACTCTATGCATCTACAACCTTCCTCCTTGGTTGTGCATGAAGTGGAAGTTCATTATGATGCCAGTGCTCATCCAAGGTCCGAAGCAACCCGGCAACGACATCGATGTGTACCTAAGGCCAATAGTTGATGAACTTTTACAGCTGTGGGGCAGACCTGGTGTCCTGTGTGGGATGAGCACAAAAATGAGGAATTTAACCTATGAGCGTTGCTTTTCGTAACCATCAACGATTGGCCTGCTCTTAGTAACCTTTCGGGACTGTCAAATAAGGGATACAATGCATGCACGCACTGCTTACATGAGACTGAAAGTGTACATTTGCCAAATTGTAAGAAGAACGTGTACCTTGGGCATCGTCGATTTCTTCCGAAAATTCATCCAGTAAGAAAGAAAGGCAAGCATTACAACGGCAAGGCAGATCACCGGCCGAAGCCTGCGGAACGCACTGGTGCTGAGGTATTTGATATGGTCAAGGATTTGAAAGTCATCTTTGGAAAGGGTCCTGGCGGACAATCAGTTCCGAAGGGAGCTGACGGGCACGCAGCCATGTGGAAGAAGAAATCTATATTCTGGGAGCTAGAATATTGGAAAGTCCTAGAAGTCCGCTCTGCAATCGACGTGATGCACGTTACGAAGAATATTTGCGTGAACCTCCTAAGCTTCTTGGGCGTGTATGGGAAGACAAATGATACAAAGGAAGCACGGCAGGACCAGCAACGTTTGAAAGACCCTGATAACCGGCATCCGGAATGGTTTCAAGGTCGTGCAAGCTACGCTCTGACCAAAGAAGAGAAGGTCATCTTTTTTGAATGCCTGAGCAGTATGAAGGTCCCGTCTGGATTCTCGTCCAATATAAAGGGAATAATAAACATGGCGGAGAAAAAGTTCCAAAACCTGAAGTCTCACGACTGCCACGTGATTATGACGCAATTGCTTCCGATTGCTTTGAGGGGGCTCCTGCCGGAAAATGTTCGAGTAGCCATTGTGAAGCTATGTGCATTCCTCAATGCAATCTCTCAGAAGGTAATCAATCCAGAAGATCTACCACGGTTACAGAACGATGTGATCCAATGTCTTGTCAGTTTCGAGTTGGTGTTCCCGCCATCCTTCTTCAATATTATGACGCACCTCTTGGTTCACCTAGTCGAAGAGATTTTCATTCTCGGTCCTGTATTTCTACACAATATGTTCCCCTTCGAGAGGTTCATGGGAGTATTAAAGAAATATGTTCGTAACCGTGCTAGGCCAGAAGGAAGCATCGCCAAGGGCTATGGAAATGAGGAGGTAATTGAGTTTTGTGTTGACTTTGTTCCTGACCTTAAGCCGATTGGTCTTCCTCGATCGCGGCACGAGGGGAGACTAAGTGGAAAAGGCGCGATTGGAAGGAAATCAACGACATGTATGGACGGCCATTCTCTGACTGAAGCACACCACACTGTACTGACCAATTCCAGCTTGGTGGCTCCGTACTTTGAGAAACACAAGAATATTTTACGCTCGGACAACCCGGGGAAGCCTGAATCCTGGATTAGGAAGGCCCACATAGAGACTTTCGGCAGTTGGTTGAGAAAACATTTAATGAATGACAATGATGTTGTAGATCAGCTGTACATGTTGGCCAAGACACCATCTTCGACTATAACGACTTTCCAAGGGTACGAGATAAATGGGAATACATTTTACACGATCGCCCAAGATAAAAAGAGCACCAACCAAAACAGTGGTGTCCGCTTTGATGCAGCAACCGAGAATGGGCAAAAGTTCACATATTATGGTTACATAGAGGAGATATGGGAACTTGACTATGGACCCTCCTTTAAGGTCCCTTTGTTCCGGTGCAAATGGTTCAAGCTAACAGGAGGTGGGGTAAAGGTGGACCAACAATACGGAATGACAATGGTGGATTTCAACAATCTTGGTTACCTTGACGAACCATTCGTCCTAGCGAAAGATGTCGCTCAGGTTTTCTATGTGAAGGACATGAGTAGCAAACCGAGGAAACGGAAAGATAAGAAAACGATCAGTACATCATGCGATGATCCAAAGCGCCACATTGTTCTTTCAGGGAAAAGAAACATCGTGGGAGTGGAGGACAAGACAGACATGTCAGAAGATTATAATATGTTTGCTGAAATTCCGCCCTTCAAAGTGAAGACCGACCCAAGCATTACGTTAAATGATGAGGATGCTCCATGGATACGGCACAATCGTAAGCAAGCAGGGACACAAGGGAAGAAATGATGTGTAATAATTTATTGTACCAAACTTTGTTGAATGGATCATGTGAATTATATTACCCGTGATGTGTTTGGTGTCCATTTTCGAATGATTCGAGATACCACTAATGATACATGAAATTTGGAGTGATTTAGTCATACTCCTGCCTAGGCGTATAAAATTTTGAATTGAATTAGTTTTATTTTTCTGAATTTTTTGATATATTATTTGTATTTTTAACATTTTGAATTGAACTAGTTTTATTTTTCTTAATTTTTTGATATATTATTTGTATTTTTAGAATTTTGAATTGAATTAGTTTTATTTTTCTGAATTTTTTGATATAATATTTGTGTTTTTAACATATTGAATTGAATTAGTTTTATTTTTTTGAATTTTTTGATATATTATTTGTGTTTTTAACATATTGAATTGAATTAGTTTTATTTTTCTGAATTTTTTGATATATTATTTGTATTTTTAACATTTTGAATTGAATTAGTTTTATTTTTCTGAATTTTTTGATATATTAT
>NC_041391.1:133835709-133848073 GCF_002162155.2 Triticum dicoccoides
CCTCAACGCCGCCGGCCGGCCTCGCTGCCCTCAACGCCGCCGGCCGGCCTCGCCGCCCTCAACGCCGCCCCCCAATCCACCTCGGGCCACCGGCCTCGCCGCCCTCAACGCTGCTCTACAGAGAGCGATGATCGAGATCGTGGAGAGAGAGAGAGAGAGAGAGAATTTTTTTTTTGTTCTTTTTAATTTTAACTAGTTAATTAGTTTAACAAAAACGGTAAAATAACTTAAAACTTGATAATTAACAAAAAAAACCGTAAAATTTGATAATTAACAAAAAAAACGTATATACGGAGAGGGGGCGGCGAGGGGGGCGGCGATGCGCGCGGTGTTTTTTTAGGGATCGAGAGGGGACGGCGAGGGTTATAAATGTGTGTTGTCCTCGTCTCCCTCTCCGTGACGCCGTCGTCTGCCGCCCCGTCTCGCGCTCTACCGCGACACCCTCTCCCACCCCTTCCTCGCCCCCTCCTTTTGCCACCGCCCTTTCGCCACCGCCACCGCCACCGCCCCCCTTCTTCACTTAATTAATTTGTTTTTACTACATGTTTTCAGGACTGACATAATGGCGGACGATAGAGCTGACCCGATTATGGACAACTATGATCCGGACGGTGAAGCACATATGTTCGGCATCATAAACGGCGATATTCTATATGTGCCGACCGGACAAGAAGAAGATGATATCTCTTCTTATCTGAACCTTGACGGTGAAGATGAAGGGCGCCGTCAGCAAGATGATGCCGAACAAACGTCGATAAACGACGATCTTCAAATGGAAGTAGCAACCACCTCCGGTGCCGAGGTATATATATATACATTGAGCCTCTGGTGATACAAACTAACTGATTTGAATAAATATGTGTGGACTAACGCGCGCGACTCTCTTTCTTATTTTAGCCCTCGGCCGGATCGTCGAAACAATCGAGTACGTCGTCAAAGCGTGGCGCAACCAAGACGATGAAACAAGGAGAAACATGCACCATCGAGGTTGTCGACAGTGCAACCGGCAGGCCGCTGGAGCCCCGCAAGAACGCCACCAAGTTTGTCAACCAATGCGGAGCCATTGTTAGAGACAACGTCTCGATCACCGTCCAGGAGTGGAATAAACCAAAGAAGGCACGAATTGCTGGTTTCACTTTTGTCGATAAGAGAACAAAAAAAGATTGCTTCAAAAAGCTTATGGAACATTTCGTTCTACCTCCGGAATACAACAAATTCGATGAGGAGGGTAACAAGATTGAGGAAAACAAGGAGAGGAGGAGGCTAGTCAAACAGTTCGCTCTTCATAAGATGGCCGACGCATTCCGGAAATTCAAGCAAAATCTAGCCCATGACTTTGTCAAGAAGAACAAGACTCCGGATTTCAAAGGACAATATGAGAAACTGAAACATGATTGGCCAGAATTTGTGAAGCAAAAGAAATCGGAGCAGTTCATTCAAATATCGAAAAAAATAAGGAAAATGCGGCTAAGAAGGAGTACAATCATATTATGGGGCCAGGAGGGTATCGCCTTTGGGAGCCTAGGTGGGAGAAGATGGAGAACGAGCTGAGGGCGCGAGGAATCCGTCCAGGTACGGAGGGATGGGACCCAAGGGCCAAAAGCTGGTGGTACGGGCATGGGGGAACGCTGAACCCGGAGACAGGGGACTGTGTTTACCGGGGCAAAATAATTAAACCCACCCAAGCCCTTATTGACGCAATGAGGGATGCTCAAGAGGGGAAGATCAAGTTCAACAGAGAGAATGACGCGCTGACAAAAGCCCTCGGGAATCCTGAACACGGAGGACGTGTACGAGGCATGGGGCACATTCCGTGGAAAATAGGGTTCCCCCAGAACGATGACCCATACGGTTACAGAAGCCGGAAGAGAAAGATGGATCGGGAAGCAGATGTTGTGGCGCGGTTGGCATCGGAAATGGATGTGATGAAGAAAACCGTGAGTGTACTAGTAGCCGAACGAGATGCAGCTCGGGCGCAGCATGAAGATCATCCAGCGGATCTCTGAAGCCAGCAGCGGAGAAGCAGTGTGGCTTCCACGGAGGCCCCACCGGCTGGTGCAGATGCACCGACGATCGAAATTACTGCACCGGAGCCTCTGGTGGTCGAAATTACTGCACCGGAGCCTCTGGTGGTCGAAATTACTGCACCGGAGCCTCTAGTGGTCGAAATTACTGCACCGGAGCCTCCTCGCTACCCCGTGGACGATATAAAGGAGATGAAAGAATGTCATCTGTATTATCCTATCGGGAACATGTCCGTGAAGGTAGCCATCGGCAGTGCTTTACCATGTTTACCTGGAGCACTCCACCACAACACCCCCATTCAAGATGGCTATGCTCGTGTCACGGTGGAGGACATAGTCCAAGGGTTTGAGGACCTGGAGATTGACATTGCTAGACCTGAAGGGGAGAAAAGACTTGGAGATGTCAAGCGCCATTTCATTCTATGGAAAAAGAAGTTTATCAAGTTTCCAGGCGAGGCGCCAAGGACAACAAGTCCACCCCCCTACGGTGGTGGCGGTTCACCTACACCTCCGTCACATCAGCCGACGCCCCCCAGTCCACAACGTCCGGCGGGTGATCAGACGCCGCCCCCCAGTCCTCGGCCGGCGGGTGATCAGACGCCGCCCCCCAATCCACCTCCGGCAAAGAAGCAGAAGCAGTCCTGGATTATTAACCCGGACCCTTATGTACCTAAGACCACAAAGGTACCAGAGCCATCATTGAAGCCTCTCCCCACAAGGCCTTGGGAACGTAGTGCCGAGGAAACTGCCGCGGCCGCGGCTGCTGATCATGAGAAATGGAAGGCGGACTGCAAGAAGAAAAGAGAGCCCGAGCCCAAGCCAGTATTTTCTGATGAGCAAAAGAAGTGGGCTAAGTCATTTTTGAGCACACCGTCCCAAGCCGCGAAGAATCTGCCTGACGACTATGCACGTGAACTTCGTAGGCAGGCACTCATGTTGAAGGAGAAGAAAGAGCGGGCGGAGAACCAGGAGAACAAAGCCTTGGAGGAGGCCGAGAAAACGGAATTAGAAAGTAAAAAAAGCGGGAAACGAGTTGCCCAGCTCGGGGAACAAAGTAAACAATCGATTGCCCCGCTTATAGTGAAAGCCGCCGGTCCGGATGACCCCGATATCATAGCAGCTGCGGCAGCACATGGATTGACTGTAACGAGTGGCAGAGAACAAGCGGCCAACTTAGGTATTACTCTTCGTGAACTGTTAGGCCTTGATGAGGCGCCAGTGAAGGAGGTAGTAATTACATATGTGAAGAATGGGCCTCTCGTCGAGCCTGCGCAGGAACAGGATCTACCTCCACAAATGAAAGGTCTGCTGAAATGGTACAAGGGTTACATAAAAAATAAAAACGCCAAAGAATATATTTATGCGGAAGTTAGATATGAGCATCACTTCAAACATTACTATGTACAAATTCATCTGAGTGAATTGTTCCAGCTTTTCAATCTGCGCGAGCTCGACACATCTATCATCAGTTGCTACGTTCTGTAAGTGATTTATTTCTACCCCATCTCGTTCATATTGCCTGCACTATATATATGTCCTAACTATATTGTTGTGTCCGCTATTATACATGCAGAATGAAGATTAAGGAATGCAGAGTAAGGAACATCCATGATGTTGGGTTCATTGACCCACACATCGTTAATGGATATGTGTTGGAGCATCACCCCGCCGACATGGAGGCAGACCTGTGGCAGTTTCTTACAAAGCAGGAACTCAAAAGTGATATTCTATTTCCTTACCATTTTGGGTGAGTGTTTCTGTCTTGAGCACATTCTCTTTTGTTTACTCCATGCATGGTATGTGGCCGGCTAATCGATGAGTTATGCATGACGTACTGTGCATGTATCGTGTCCGCAGGTTCCACTGGATTCTGCTAGTAATTAAAGTTGACACCTCAGAATGTCTCGTCCACGACTCTCTGAATAAGGATCCAAAGCTTTGGGTCGACATGAGAAGAATGCTGCAGAAGTAATTATTTTCATTCATTTGCGCTCTATATCGATCGGCCTATTTCGTTCATTTCCTAATATCAAGTAACTAATAACTCTCTTCTTCATTTAATTTTCTTTGCCTCGTAGGGTTTGGAGACGGTTCGTAGATACAAAGGTCGGTGAATTCAAAAAAGAGCTAGAATTCAAAAGGGCAAAGGCTAAGAATGGTGAGGATATTCAGCCAGCGGGGACTAATCTATGTGCATACTATGTCTGTGAGATGATCCGGAGATACAACTCTGAGCGGGTTCCGAGTGATACCAATGCTCAGAGGAATAACCTCCGGATGATGCTTAGTCCAGAAGCTCGCTTCCGACCACTTCAAGAGGAACTAGCTGGATGGTTCAGGAGGGAAGTCCTCCATCCTAAAGGAGAACACCATTACGAGGACGTAGAACTTTATATGCATTAAATTATGTATGGAAACTTGTTCAAAATTGTATATGGTCATCCGATGATATTGAATATATATTGTATATTCCTCTTGAATTCTTTTTGGTTCTAATTTCAAATTTGTTTGAAATTGTACATTCATATGCATGTATGTAGTACCGTAGAATATGTGAAACTCCTTCAAAATTAAAATAAAGCACAAAAGAAATAAAACAATACAAATTAAACAGAAAACAGGTTTAAGGGGGGGGGGCTAAAACCCTAAACCTGCGGCGGCCTTTAGTCGCGGTTGGCCAGAAGAACCGCGACTAAAGGTCCTCCGCCCCGACGGCCACCTGGCGCCCACGTGGACGGGCCTTTAGTCGCGGTTCTTAAGCAACCGCGACTAAAGGGTGGGGCCTTTAGTCGCGCCCGTTTGGTCGCGGTTGCGCAACCGCGACTAATGGCAGTTGCGAACCGCGACCAAAGGCCCTTTTTCCACCAGTGGGAGACTTTTCCGTCGACTGTGAAGGCGTCTGTGGGGACTTCGTCAGTCTCGATACGATGTGCCGGTTCAGTCTCTCGAATGTGCTCATAGGTGTGAGTGTATGTGTGTCTGTATCCGACCGTGTTAAGAAAAAAATAGCAATGATACTCCCTCCATTACGTATTGTAGTGCGGCCATGATTTTCGAGGTTTAACTTTGACCATAAATTTAACCAACATGGGTGATTGCGGTGGGAGCATGACAGATACTATTGAATTCGTATTTTTGAGTAAAATGATTTATTTATTATCAATCCAGTTTATAATTAAAGATGAATCTCGAAAAACATGAGTACACTATGTCATGAAATGAAGGGAGTAGATATAAAGATGCATGTTTTAGACGCCTTTGGTCCCGCGCGTCACACCTATGCAGTAGTGCCTACTGCCTAGTTGCTCTCGTGTCGGTCCCTCGAGCCGTACCTCCGGTAGACAAGTTGTGCACTTCACATGCAGCTTGCGAGCTTCGTCGGTCGTCTCGTCCGGTCGATTCTCAAGTACGGATGAGATCTTGTGTTTCAAAAGAAAAATCCATCGCTGCATGCGCGGTCCACCATCGCACGCGATCCTCGCTTCCGGCGTGGAAAATCCATTTGATCTGTCGACTCGTGGAACAAGACAAAACTAAAAAGAAAACTCCCATAATAAAGAATAAAGAGTGTCGACTCATCGATTACACTAATCAAAATGCGCGCGCGAGAACGGACGTCGGATTAAAGCGGCGGTCGTCTTATTGCCTCCTGTACAAACATACTATATATTTTCATCACTAATGTACAAACATATTTTCCAGAGAAATATGTCTGGTATTTTTTAACATCAGTACAGACGCAAGCGCTCATATATACGTGCATACACTCACTCCTATGAACGCACACACGCACACCCTACCCCTATGAGCACCTCTGAGAGACCGAATCGGCATGTCATTTCTTTTTTTAAACATCAGTACAGACACAAGCGCTCATATACACGCGCATACACTCATCCCAATGAACGCACACACGCACACCCTACCCCTATGAGCAACTCCAAAAGACCGAGCCGGCATATCATCTTGAGATTTACGAAGTCACCAGAACGTTTGCTCCCACTGAATGCGCATCGCAGAAAATCCTGAAATAAATTCAAAAATAATACGAGCACCAGGATTTGAACGCTGGTGGGCTGGGGATACCACAGTCCCTCTAACCATCCAACCACAGGTTGGTTCACAAAAATATGTCTGATATGTGATGGGAATTACCTCTGTTCCTGGGTGTATATACAATTATACACCTAGGTATTTAAAAAATTAATAATATAAAAAAGTGAAAATACACCCTCCGTTTTTATTTGGTCCGCATATTAGCTCTGGTCAAAGTCAAGCATTGTAAACATTGACAAAGTTTATAAATAAAAATATTAATATATACAATAACAAATATATACCATTAGATTCATTATTGAATGTACTTCTATATCATATAGATTTGTTATGGTACATATTTATATTGTTTTCTATAAATTTGGTCAAACATTACAAAGTTTGACTTTAGTCAAATTTAATATGCAGAGTAAGTAAAAATAGAGGGAGTAATTTAGAAGTTTTTTTTGAATAAACTTGACTTTTTTACTTTGCGCTAGTATAAGATTTTTCGTCAACAAAAAGGCACAGTCGACTTCAGAGTGAAAAAACAATTTTTGTGTCAAAATAGTGTGAATAGTGTCTTGTATATAGCAATATTTTTTGTTTTTCAACTCTGAAGTCAATGCTTGGTTTTTATTGGTGAAAAATTACATACTAGTGCAAAGTCAGGTTTATTTAAAAAAACTTCTAAACTATTAATAATTTCTTTTCCGTTTCCTGGGTGTATATACACCCACGAACCAAACGTCAACAGACGCCCGGTATGTGATGGAGTATATTATAACCTCTGATGTTTTTTGGTTTTGTGTAGGGCGTAAAAAATATTTTGTCATGGAAGGAGTACATTGTCGTGGTTCTAAGTCTGACAGTAGAGTGGGGGGTAGGTATGGAGAGGCAAGGTCCTAGCTATGGAGAGGTTGTAAACACAAGAGATATACAAGTTCAGGCCCTTCTCGGAGGAAGTAAAAGCCCTACGTCTCGGAGCCCGGAGGCGGTCGAGTGGATTATGTGTATATGAGTTACAGGGTGCCGAACCCTTCTGCCTGTGGAGGGGGGTGGCTTATATAGAGTGCGCCAGGACCCCAGCCAGCCCACGTAATGAAGGGTTTAAGGTGTATTAAGTCCGGGGCGTTACATGTAATGCCCCACATAAAGTGTCTTTACTATCATAAAGTCTACTTAATTACAGACCGTTGCAGTGCAGAGTGCCTCTTGACCTTCTGGTGGTCGAGTGAGTCTTCGTGGTCGAGTCCTTCAAGTCAGTCGAGTGAGTCCCTCATAGGTCGACTGGAAGGTGATCTCTTCTAAGGATGTCCTCGGGCAGGGTACTTAGATCAGGTCTGTGACCCTACCCTAGGTACATGACTCCATCATTAGCCCCCAAATGGATTGAGGCTTGAGTGATGAAGGAGTTGATGCTGTTTCTGATTGGCCTCTGCATACTGGTCGTGCGTTGTTTTGAACCAAAAAATCTCTCTGTTGATAATGAACAACTTTTCTTCTGTCGACTCGATCCATTCTTTTTCTTCGTCGAGTGATCTTTTGGACTTCGCTGATTTCCGAGCGACGGATCGCAGGAAATCCCGCGTCTGGCAGACTGATCTGCCGTTCGCGGATTCCGCGGGATACGGAATTTGGGGGAGCGCGCGAAGCGGAGCGGACCGCGGCGTTCGGATGGGACGGGGCATAGACGCCTCGATCCCCGCGCCGCTTTTTTCGCCACGTACCACGCTTGCGCAACTGTTTCAGGATATGATTAGATCGACCGGGCCCACCTATCATCCACTCGGAAGGGATCTTATAAATGCGCCCGGCGAGGGTTTTTTGAACAGTGCCTCAACATTCTCTCTCTGCTCCCTTCGTCTCCGCCCAACGCGCTCGCTCTCGCCTCCGCACAACTTCTCCTCACGCGCCTCGCCGGTAGCCATGGTCAAGGAGAAGACGGCGGCGCTGGAGCGCACGAAGAAGGCGTCGGCGACGGAGAAGGCGAAGGGGAGATCCACCAGCCGCGGCGGGTCTTCGTCTAGATCTCGCCTGCCGAAAGGATGGGTCCAGGGAGATTGGATCCAGTCGACCATCACGGAGAAGGATCTCCTCGACATGGCCAACGAGGGCCTGATCCCTCATGGAGCTGCGAGGCTTCCGGGGAAAGAGTGGCAGCCCCAGCCGGAAGAGGGTGAGTGCGTGCTCCTGGCTACCCATGTCGACCGCGGATTCTCTTTGCCGCCGAGCATTTTCTTCCGTGGTTTCTTGAACTTCTTTGGAGCGCAACTCCACCACTTCACCCCGAATTCTATCGCCTATCTTTCCGCATTTGTGTCCATGTGTGAGAGTTTCCTGGGTTGTCGACCGCATTGGGGTTTGTTCAAGCACATATTCATGTGTCGCTCTCAGACCGTGAAGAAGGCGAGCCCAGGCGACGAAAAAACCCGAGTTGTCCAAATGTGCGGGGGTCTGGGGATCCAGGTGAGGAACAAGAGCACCTTCCCAGCCATGACATTTCCCGAGTCAGTCAGAGGCTGGCAGTCGACCTGGTTCTACTGCCAGGATCAGTCGACGCCGGGGCAGTCGAGTGGACTCCCTCAGTTCACCATGGGCCGAGTGAACAAGCCCTCCTCTCTGAAGGTGATTCCGGAGGAGAAAGCTGACGTGAAGATGCTGATGGAGTGTGTAGTTCAGTTGGTTCGGGAGGGAGTGACGGGTATGGATGTCCTGGAGGTTTTTCTTAGGCGTCGTATCCAACCTCTTCAGTTCCGGAGCCATTGCATGTGGTTATACTGTGGGACTGAGGATGTGACTCGGGTCAATCCAGAAACAGTCGACGATGCCACTCTGGAAAGGTGGATGGCTGCTGTTACTGGGAACAAGGATAACCCTCGCGGAGCCAGAAGGATTCCTCCGCTCGACTGCCACAGTGATCCAAACAAGGTATGTCTGCTCCACTTCCCATTGTATTCTCGTCACATTTATTTCTGTTTTCTCTGCCAATCGGTCGACTGATCTTTGTCTTGACGTCTATCAGGCCCTCACTGAGCTGTACTCGATGCCTAATGGAGCACAGGCTCCGACCGAGGAGGGAGAAGCGAGCGGGGGCGAGAGCCAGGAGGAGGAGTGGGACTCGGACGCCGCTGAGGCTGATGATTATGATGATGACGATGATGATGATGACGATGAGGACGAGGAAGAGGAGGAGGAGGAGGAGGTCGCACCACCGCGCTCGGAAAGGCGGTCGAAACTTGTCCATGACCCTGCGACCGAACGCGGCGAGGGGGTTGCGACTGTTACACAGTCGACCAAGCGCCCTCGGACCACCTCTCCGGTGCCGACTGAAAAGGCGTCGAAGCAGCCCAGGGCGGCCCCGTCAAAGCCGACCAAGCACCTGCCGAAGATGAAGGTGTCCATCCCCACCATATCAGGGTAATCATGTTGCTTAAGTCTTCTTGTTTTGTGTGAACTTTATCTCTGGTTGGCGCTGGAGTTAGTCGACTGACTCTTTGGAGCTGCAGTGCTGCTACTTCTCAGACCTCAGCCCGGGCTGACGACCATGAGATGGAGGACGCAGCAACCTCAAAACCTGGTACTGTACTCTTAACACCGTTTCTAGTCGACTGACTCATGATCTCTAATTCCGATTCTTTTCTGTAGCTCCATCCAATGTTGTTATCACTCTCCCTGATGATGATGAAGATGAGGAACCGTTGAAGCACAGAATGAGAAGGAAAGCGTCTGCCAGCAGGGTGCCCCAGGATGTGACGGTGCCTGAGACTCTGGTCGCGGAGGAGGAGAATACCACTCGACACACTGTGTCCTTCGCAGATCCACTGACGAGTGCTCCGCAGCCCTCCCTCTTCACAACGCACCACGTCCCAGAGGACCAAGCTGGCGCAGCGAAGGAGGCGATACGCCAGGCAGGGATCATGATGGAGCAGTTGAAGACCATCCGGGATGCGAGCCAGGCAGCTTACGACGCCAGTTCCGCCCTCCAAAGCAATGTTCAGGTCAGTCGACCACCGTTTGTTCTGTTAGGATATGCTATCAAAAACTTTTCTTTCCAGAATTTATAGTAATCACCCACTGGGTGTGTCAATTTAAACTCCGTGTTAGCGGGGGCACGCTGAGTGCACCCGCTGGGTGTAGTCCCCAAGGCTAAGGTCGACTGCTGGCAGTCGGCCTTAGGCTTTATAATTTCAGTCTTTCCGTCATTCGACTATGGCGAATGGACTTCGCAAACCGGTGGGGGCACGCTGAGTAATCACCCACTGGGTGTGTCGATTTAAACTCCGTGTTAGCGGGGGCACGCTGAGTGCACCCGCTGGGTGTAGTCCCCAAGGCTAAGGTCGACTGCTGGCAGTCGGCCTTAGGCTTTATAATTTCAGTCTTTCCGTCATTCGACTATGGCGAATGGACTTCGCAAACTGGTGGGGGCACGCTGCGTGCACCCACTGGGTGTAGTCCCCAAGGCTAAGCTCGACTGCTGGCGGTCGGCCTTAGGCTTTATAATTTCAGTCTTTCCGTCTTTCCACTATGGCGAATGGATTTCGCAAACCGGTGGGGGCACGCTGAGTGCACCCAGTGGGTGTAGTCCCCAAGGCTAAGGTCGACTGCTGGCAGTCGGCCTTAGGCTTTATAATTTCAGTCTTTCCGTCATTCGACTATGGCGACTGGATTTCGCAAACCGGTCGACTGGTCGACTCTGTCTTTACTAGGATTAGTGGGGGCATGCTGAGTGCACCCACTGGGTGTAGTCCCCGAGACTACGGTCGAATGCTTGTATTCGGCTGTAGTCTTAGAAACGCATGATTTTTCCTTTTCCACTCGGAAGTGAATTATCTTTGACGTTTAGTCGATTGGTTCTTCGCAGAACTCCTGTGACCTTGCGGCTCGCTACACTGAACTGGAGAATAAGCACATTCAGCTCGAACTGAATTTGAAGCTGGTTCAGGAGAATCTGACGAAGGCAAAGGAGGAGACCGAAGGTATGTTTGGTGAGACCTCGATGACTGCTTTTTCCCTTCATTTGTTTCAAAATCTGATCTTGTTGTAACTTGCAGGTAAGGTGAGGGAGGCCCAAAGGAAAAAAGACCTTGAACTGGCTGAGAGGATCAAGCTTGCCGACGAGAAGTTAGCTTCAGTCATCAAGCTTGAACAAGAAAATACCAATCTGAAAGCTGCTCTTGAGAAGAAAAATGATCCGGAGGCCTTCCTAAGTGGTCTTGCCAAGAAGTTGTTCCTTATGCTTGAAGGTAAACCTTTATGCTCAACAATCATTTTCAACTGTGGTTTTTTCATTCGACCATTGCCTTGACTCGGTGATCGTCCTTGCAGAATTTTGTCAAAACTTTGAAGAAGAGACTAGCCGGCTGGAACCAAACCTTGACCCCGTCAATTCTCCGGTGAACGACGAAGTTGCCATGAATGTTTTCCGACTGGAGTCCCGTGTTGCAGCTGCCGTGGACTATCTTGCAAGGCTGAAGGTCGCCACATCTCGCATCGACTCAACGCTCTGGCCCGGGGAGAGACTCCAGAACGACCTCGAGTCGCTGATGGCTCGTTTGAACGCTGTCCCTGGCCGAGTGCAGGAGTGGAAAAAGTCCTCGGCTCGGTGTGGTGCAGATGTTGCTCTGTGTCTGGCCCGAGTCCACTGCAAAGATGCGTGCGAAGACAAGCTGGCTGCCCTCCGGGTGGCCAACACCAAGAAACATGACTTCAGGTCCTTTATGGAAACTTTCCTTGCTGCTGCCACTCGGATCGCAGATGGAATTGATCTTGATGAGTTTGTTGCACCTTCCAGCCCTCCGCAGGAGGGGTAAAAAACTTGAATTTGCCTCGGTATGCCGAGTGGAGTTGTAACCGATAAACCTTAACAGGCTTAGCGCCTGAGCACTTTCGGTTCCTTTAGGTATCGATTTGAACTTGAATTTGGTGTTTGAATATGATTGCTTCCGGCTCGAAATGTCTTTTGCAGGTTCAAAGCAAGACGCTCACTGCAGTCGACTTATTCCTTAATCCACTTAGGCGAGCGCTGGGCTGCAGCTAAGCCTCCCGAGTGAGAGGTTTGCTCTTCACTCGGTAGGATTTCTATATCTTAGGCGAGCACTGGGCTGCAGCTAAGCCCCCGAGTGAGAGGTTTGCCCTTCACTCGGTAGGATTTTGATAACTTAGGCGAGCACTGGGCTGCAGCTAAGCCCCCGAGTGAGAGGTTTGCCCTTCACTCGGTAGGATTTTGATAACTTAGGCGAGCACTGGGCTGCAGCTAAGCCCCCGAGTGAGAGGTTTGCTCTTCACTCGGTAGGATTTTTATA